>NW_024718712.1:0-19648 GCF_018991925.1 Homarus americanus
AGTAAAACAAAGTGATCTGGTCGAGTATAACAAAGTCCCCTAATCGAGTATAACAAAGTTCCCTGGTCGACTATAGCAAAGTCCCCTGGTCGAGTATAACAAAGCCTCCTCATCGAGTATAACAAACTCCCCTAATCGAGTGTAACAAAGTCCCCTATCGAGTATAACAAAGTCCCTGGTCGAGTATAACAAAGTCCCCTAATCGAGTATAACAAAGTCCCCTGGTCGACTATAGCAAAGTCCCCTGGTCGAGTATAACAAAGCCTCCTCATCGAGAGTATAACAAGCTCCCTAATCGAGTATAACAAACTCCCTAATCGAGTATAACGAAGTCCACAATTACGAGTATAACAAAGTCCCCTAATCGAGTATAACAAAGTCCCCTGGTCGACTATAGCAAAGTCCCCTGGTCGAGTATAACAAAGCCTCCTCATCGAGTATAACAAACTCCCCTAATCGAGTATAACAAGTCCCCTAATCGAGTATAACAAAGTCCCTGGTCGAGTATAGCAAAGTCCCCTGATGGAGTATAACAAAACCTCCTGATCGAGTATAACAAAGTCCCCTAATCGAGTATAACAAAGCCCCCTGCTCGAGTATAACGAAATCCCCTGGTCGAGTATAGCAAAGTGCCCTCATCAAGTATAACAAAGCCTCCTGATCGAGTATAACAAAGTCCCCTGATCCTAGAATAACAAAGCCCCCAGGACGAGTATAACAAAGTCCCCTGAACCGAGTATAAAAAAGTCCCCTGATCGAGTAAAACGTATCCCCTGATCAAGTATAAAAAAGTCCCTGGTGGAGTATAACAAAGTCCCTTGGTCGAGTATAACAAAGTTTTCTAATCGAGTATATCAAAGGCCCCTGGTTGAGTATAACAAAGTCCTATGATCAAGTATAACAAAGTCCCCTAATCGAGTAAAACAAAGTCCCTGATCAGTATAACATATCCCTGATCGGTATAACAAAAGTCCTCTGGTCGAGTATAACAAAGTCACCTGATCGAGTATAACTAAGCCGCCTAATCGAGTATAACAAAGTCCCCTGGTCGAGTATAACAAAGTCCCCTGTTTGAGTCTAACAAAGTCCCTTATCGAGTATAGCAAATTCCCCTTATCGAGTATTACAAAGACCCCTTATCGAGTATAACAAAGTCCGGTGATCGAGTATAACAAAGGCCCCTGATCGAGTATAACAAAAGTTCCCTGATCGAGAGTGCGAAAAGTCCCGATCGAGAATAACGGCGATCCTCTAATCGAGCGCAAAATGTCCTGGTCGGTACTTAACCAATGTCCACTGATCGAGGTATAACGCGAATTTTTCAATGGCATTATAACAAGTCCCTGATCAGGTATAACCAAAGATGCTGATCGGTATAACATATCCACTCTGATCGGTATAACAAAAGTCCACTCTGATGCGAGGTATGGCCAAAAGTCACCTGATCGAGTATAACAAAGTCCCCTGGTCGAGTATAACAAAGTCCCCTGATCGATTATAACCAAGGCCCCTCATCGAGTTTAGCAAAGTCCATTGGTCAAATATAGGAAAGTCCACTGATCGAGTATAACAAAGTCCCAGATCGAGCATAACAATGTCCCCAGATCGATTATAACAAAGTCCCCTGGTCGAGAATAGCAAAGGGCCTTGATCGAGTAAGATAAAGTCCCCTGATCGAGTATAAGAAAGTCCCCTAATCGAGTATAACAAAGCCCCCTGGACGAGAATAACAAAGTTCCCTCATCGAGTATAACAAAGTCAAATGATCGAGAATAACAACGTCCCCTGATTGAGTATAACAAAGTCCCCTGATCGAGTATAACATATCCTCTGATCGAGTATAACAAAGTCCTCTGGTCGAGTATGACAAAGTACCCTGATCGAGTATAACAAAGTCCCCTAGTTGAGTATAACAAAGTCCCTTGATCAAGTATAACATATTCCCTGATTGTGTATAACAAAGTCCTCTGGTCGAGTATAAAAAAGTCCCCTGATCGAGTATAACAAAGTCCCCTGGTCGAGAATAACAAAGTCCCCTCATCGAGTATAACAAAGGCCCCTCATCCAGTTTAACAAAGTCCACTGGTCAAGGATAAAAAAGATCCCTGGTCGAGTATAACAAAGTCCCCTAATCGAGTATAACAAAGTCCCCTGTTCGAGATATGCAAGTCCCTGGTCCGAGTTTGCTCATACTCCCTCATCCCGAGTATAACAAAGTCCTGATCGAGTATATAAAGCCGCTTTCATCGAGTGTAACAAAGTCCCTGGTCGAGAGTAACAAGTCCCTGTTAGGAGTCTAAGAATACATATAAGTATAACAAATTCCCCTTATAATTATAACAAAATTACATATCGAGTATAACAAAGGGCCCTAATCGGAAGTATAACGAGGCTGGTCGGTATAACAAAGTTCCTGATGGGGTATATTTAAAAATTACCTGATCGAGAATAACTAAGTCCCCTAATCGAGCATAAAAATGTCCCCTGGTCCAGTGTAACAAAGTCCCCTGATCGAGTATAACAAAGTTCCCTAATCAAATATAACAAAGTCCCCTGATCGAGTATAACAAAGTCCCCTGATCAAGTATAACAAAGTTCCCTGATCGAGTATAACAAAGGCCCCTCATCGAGTATAGCAAAGTCCATTGGTCAAATATAGGAATGTCCACTGATCGAGTATAACAAAGTCCCAGATCGAGCATAACAAAGTCCCCTGATCGATTATTTCAAAGTCCCCTGGTCGAGAGTAGCAAAGGGCCCTGATCGAGTAAGACAAAGTCCCCTGATCGAGTATCGAGTATACCAAAGTCCCCTAATCGAGTATAACAAAGCCCCCTGGACGAGTATAACAACGTTCCCTGATCGAGTATAACAAAGTCCCATGATCGAGTATTACAAAGTCCCCTGGTCGAGTATAACATAGTCCCCTTATCGAGTATAACATATCCCCTGATCGAGTATTACAAAGTCTCCTGGCCCAGTATAACAAAGTTCCCAGATCGAGCGTAACAATGTCCCCTGATCGATTATAACAAAGTCCCCTGGTCGAGTATAACAAAGGCCCTGGTCGAGTATAACAAAGCCCCCTGATCGAGTGTAACAAAAGTCCCTTGATCGGGTATAACAAAGTCCCCTGATCGAGTATAAAAATGTCCCCTGGTCCAGTGTAACAAAGTCCCTTATCGAGTATAAAAAAGTTCCCTGGCCCAGTATAACAAAGTCCCTAGATCGAGCATACCAAAGTCCCCTGATCGTTTATAACAAAGTCCCCCGTTCGAGTATAGCAAAGGGCCCTGATCGAGTAAGACAAGGTCCCCTGATCGAGTATAAAAAAGCCCCTAGACGAGTATAACAAAGTCCTCTGGTCGAGTATAACAAAGTCCCCTAATCGAGTATAACAAAGTTCCCTGGTCGACTATAGCAAAGTCCCCTGGTCGAGTATAACAAAGCCTCCTCATCGAGTATAACAAACTCCCCTCATCGAGTATAACAAAGTCCCCTAATCGAGTATAACAAAGTCCCTGGTCGAGTATAACAAAGTCCCCTAATCAGTATAACAAAGTCCCCTGGTCGACTATAGCAAAGTCCCCTGGTCGAGTATAACAAAGCCTCCTCATCGAGTATAACAAACTCCCCTAATCGAGTATAACAAAGTCCCCTAATCGAGTATAACAAAGTCCCTGGTCGAGTATAACAAAGTCCCCTAATCGAGTATAACAAAGTCCCCTGGTCGACTATAGCAAAGTCCCCTGGTCGAGTATAACAAAGGCCCCTCATCGAGTATAACAAAGTCCATTGGTCAAGTATAAAAAAGTTCACTGGTCGAGTATAACAAAGTCCCCTAATCGAGTATAACAAAGTCCCCTTTTCAAGTATAGCAAAGTCCCCTGATGGAGTATAACAAAGCCTCCTGATCGAGTATAACAAAGTCCCCTAATCGAGTATAACAAAGCCCCCTGCTCGAGTATAACGAAATCCCCTGGTCGAGTATAGCAAAGTGCCGTCATCAAGTATAACAAAGCCTCCTGATCGAGTGTAACAAAGTCCCCTGATCCTAGAATAACAAAGCCCCCAGGACGAGTATAACAAAGTCCCCTGAACCGAGTATAACAAAGTCCCCTGATCGAGTAAAACATATCCCCTGATCAAGTATAAAAAAGTCCCTGGTGGAGTATAACAAAGTCCCTTGGTCGAGTATAACAAAGTTTTCTAATCGAGTATATCAAAGGCCCCTGGTTGAGTATAACAAAGTCCTATGATCAAGTATAACAAAGTCCCCTAATCGAGTAAAACAAAGTCCCCTGATCGAGTATAACATATCCCCTGATCGAGTATAACAAAGTCCTCTGGTCGAGTATAACAAAGTCCCCTAATCGAGTATAACAAAGTCCCCTGGTCGAGTATAACAAAGTCCCCTGTTCGAGTCTAAAAAAGTCCCCGTATCGAGTATAACAAATTCCCCTTATCGAGTATAACAAAGTCCCCTTATCGAGTATAACAAAGTCCCCTTATCGAGTATAACAAAGTCCCCTAATCGAGTATAACAAAGGCCCATGGTCGAGTATAACATAGTCCCCTTATCGAGTATAACATATCCCCTGATCGAGTATTACAAAATCTCCTGGCCCAGTATAACAAAGTTCCCAGATCGAGCGTAACAATGTCCCCTGATCGATTATAACAAAGTCCCCTGGTCGAGTATAACAAAGGCCCTGATCGAGTAAGACAAAATCCTTTGATCGAGTATAACAAAGTCCCCTAATCGAGTATAACAAAGCCGCCTTCTCGGGTATAACAAAGTCCCCTGGTCGAGTGTAGCAAAGTCCCCTGATCGAGTATAACAAAGCCTCCTCATCGAGTATAACAAAGTCCCCTAATCGAGTATAACAAAGCCCCCTGCTCGAGTATAACAAAGTCCCCTGATCGAGTCGAAAAAGGCCTCCAATCGAGTATAACAAAGTCCTCTGATCTAGTACAATAAAGGAACCTGATCGAGTATAACGAAGGCCCCTCATCGAGTATAAGAAAGTCCCCTGATCGAGTATAACAAAGCCGCCTAATCGAGTATAACAAAGTCCCCTGGTCGAGTATAACAAAGTCCCCTGTTCGAGTCTAACAAAGGCCCCCTAATCGAGTATAACAAATTCCCCTTATCGAATATAACAAAGTCCCCTTATCGAGTATAACAAAGTCCCCTAATCGAGTATAACAAAGGTCCCTGGTCGAGTATAACAAAGTTGCCTGATCGAGTGTAACAAAAGTCCCCTCATCGAGAATAACAAAGTCCCCTAATCGAGTATAAAAATGTCCCCTGTAAATGATATATATGGACACAAAGTAGTACCTTCAGCTGTATATAATTATATTACTCCTATATTACTCCTATTAATTATGTATAGTAAAGTATTACAGAACATGTATTAATTCTATGTAATATTCTATTTATTGTGCACCATATTATGTATATAAATTATCACATATATAATTTATGTATTCAGCTTCTGATTGCTGGCATCTGTACAGGCCAGCGCGTAGTAATACATAGATAGAAGTAGTGAAGACCGAGTCCTGGTGGCGTGACCACAGGCTTCTGCGTCCTACTGTGTACATATCTCCCGTACGAGAATAGAACCTACTTTTAAAGACAACAAGTGTTTGTGTATACCCTCAGTAATATAGAACATTCTTTGGGTATCTGGCAATACGCTAGACCCTGGTCCAGTGTAACAAAGTCCCCTGATCGAGTATAACAAAGTCCCCTAATCAAGTATAACAAAGTCCCCTGATCGAGTATAACAAAGGCCTCTCATCGAGTATAACAAAGTCCATTCGTCAAATATAGGAAAGTCCACAGATCGAGTATGACAAAGTCCCCTGATCAAGTATAAAAAAGTCCCCTGGTCGAGTATAACAAAGTCCCCTAATCGAGTATAACAAAGTCCCCTGGTCGAGTATAGCAAAGTCCCCTCATCGAGTATAACAAAACCCCCTGATCGAGTATAAAATATCATCTGATCGAGTATAACAAAGTCCTCTGGTCGAGTATGACATAGGCCCCTGGTCGAGTATAACAAAGTCCCTAGATCGAGTGTAACAAAAGTCCCCTGATCTAGTATAGCAAGTCCCCTGGTCGAGTATAACAAAGCCCCCTCAACGAGTATAAAAATGTCCCCTGGTCCAGTGTAACAAAGTCCCCTAATTGAGTATAAAAAAGTCCCCTAGTCGATTATAGCAAGTCCCCTGGTCGAGTATAACGAAGCCCCCTCAACGAGTATAACAAAGGCCACTAATCGAGTATAACAAAGTCCCCTGATCGAGTATAACAAAGTCCCCTTTAGAGTATAACAAAGTCCCCTGATCGAGTATAACAAAGTCCCCTAGTTGAGTATAACAAAGTCCCTTGATCAAGTATAACATATTCCCTGATTGTGTATAACAAAGTCCTCTGGTCGAGTATAAAAAAGTCCCATGATCGAGTATAACAAAGTCCCCTGGTCGAGTATAACAAAGCCTCCTCATCGAGTATAACAAAGTCCCCTAATCAAGTATAACAAAGCCCCCTACTCGGTGTATAACAAAGTCCCCTGGTCGAGTGTAGCAAAGTCCCCTGATCGAGTATAACAAAGCCTCCTAATCGAGTATAACAAAGTCCCCTGATCGTGTATAACAAAGCCCCCTGCTCGAGTGTAGCAAAGTCCCCTCATCAAGTATAACAAAGCCTCCTGATCGAGTATAACAAAAGTCCCCTGATCCTAGTATAACAAAGCCCCCTGGACGAGTATAACAAAGTCCCCTAAACCGAGTATAACAAAGTCCCCTGATCGAGTAAAACATATCCCCTGATCGAGTATAAAAAAGTCCCTGGTGGAGTATAACAAAGTCCCCTGGTCGAGTATAACAAAGTTTTCTAATCGAGTATAACAAAGGCCCCTGGTTGAGTATAACAAAGTCCTATGATCAAGTATAACAAAGTCCCCTAATCGAGTAAAACAAAGTCCCCTGATCGAGTATAACATATCCCGTGATCGGGTATAACAAAGTCCTCTGGTCGAGTATAACAAAGACCCCTGAACGAGTATAACAAAGTCCCCTGGTCGTGTATAACAAAGCCCAGTGATCGAGTATAACAAAGGCCCCTCATCGAGTATAGCAAAGTCCATTGGTCAAATATAGGAAACTCCACTGATCGAGTATGACAAAGTCCCCTGACCAAGTATAAAAAAGTCCCCTGGTCGAGTATAACAAAGTCCCCTTATCGAGTGAGACAAAGTCCCCTGATCGAGTAACAAAGTCCCCTGATCGAGTATAACAATGCCCCCTGGACGAGTATAACAAAGTCCCCTAATCAAGTATAACAAAGTCCCCTGATCGAGTATATCAAAGTCCCCTGATCGAGTATAACATATCCTCTGATCGAGTATAACAAAGTCCTCTGGTCGAGTATGACAAAGTCCCCTGATAGAGTATAACAAAGTCCCCTGGTCGAGTATAACAAAGTCCCCTGATCGAGTATAACAAAGGCCCCTCATCGAGTATAGCAAAGTCCATTGGTCAATTATAGGAAAGTCCACTGATCGAGTATAACAAAGTCCCAGATCGAGCATAACAAAGTCCCCTGATCGATTATAACAAAGTCCCCTGGTCGATTATAGGAAAGAGCCATGATCGAGTGAAACAAAGTCCCCTGGTCAAGTATAACAAAGGCCCTGATCGAGTAAGACAAAGTCCCCTGATCGAATATAACAAAGTCCCCTGATCGAGTATAACAAAGCCCCCTGGACGAGTATAACAAAGACCCCTGATCGTATATTACAAAGTCCCCTGATCGAATAGTACATATCCCCTGATCGAATATAACAAAGTCCCTGGTGGAGTATAACACAGTCCCCTGATCGAGTATCACAAAGTGTCCTGGTCGAGTATAACAAAGTTTTCTAATCGAGTATAAAAAGGCCCCACGTCGAGTATAACAAAGTCCTCTGATCGAGAATAACAAAGTCCCGTGATCGAGTGTAACATATCACCTGATCGAGTATAACAAAGTCTTCCGGTCGAGTATAACAAAGTCCCCTGATCGAGTATAACAAAGGCCCCTCATCGAGTATAGCAAAGTCCGTTGGTCAAATATAGTAAAGTCCACTCATCGAGTATAACAAAGTCCCCCGATCGAGTATAACAAAGGCCTCTGGTCGAGTAAGACAAATTCCCCTGATCAAGTATAAAAAAGTCCCCTGGTCGAGTATAACAAAGTCCCCTAATCGAGTATAACAAAGTCCCCTGGTCGACTATAGCAAAGTCCCCTGGTCGAGTATAATAAAGTCCCCTCATCGAGTATGACAAAGGCCCCTAATCGAGTATAACAAAGTCTCCGGATCGCATATAACAAAGTCCCCTGATCGAGTATAACAAAGTCCCCTGGTTGAGTATAACAAAGTCCCCTGATCGAGTATAACATATCTCCTGATTGAGTATAACAAAATCCCCTGGTCGAGTATAACAAAGTCCCCTCATCGAGTATAACAAAGGCCCCTCATCGAGTATAACAAAGTCCATTGGTCAAGTATAAAAAGATCCCTGGTCGAGTATAACAAAGTCCCTTGATCGAGTATAACAATGTCCCCTGGTCGAGTATAGCAAAGTCCCCTGATCGAGTATAACAAAGCCTCCTGATCGAGTATAACACAGTCCCCTGATCGAGTATAACAAACTCCCCTGATCGAGTATAACAAAGGCTTTTGATCGAGTATAACAAAGCCCCCTGATCGAGTATAACAAAGTCTCCTGATCGAGTATAACAAAATCCCATTATCGAGTACAACAAAGTCCCCTGGTCGAGTATAACAAAGTCCCCAGTTCGAGTCTATCAAAGTCCACTTATCGAGTATAACAAATTCCCCTTATTGAGTATAACAAAGTTCCCTTATCGAGTATAACAAAGTCCCCTAATCGAGTATAACAAAGGCCCCTGGTCGAGTATAACAAAGTCCCCTGATCGAGTGTAACAAAAGTCCCTTGATCGAGTATAACAAAGTCCCCTGATCGAGTATAAAAATGTCCCCTGGACCAGTGTAACAAAGTTCCTTATCGAGTATAAAAAAGTTCCCTGGCCCAGTATAACAAAGTCCCTAGATCGAGCATACCAAAGTCCCCTGATCGTTTATAACAAAGTCCCCCGGTCGAGTATAGCAAAGGGCCCTGATCGAGTAAGACAAAGTCCCCTGATCGAGTATAACAAAGTCCCCTAATCTAGTATAACAAAGTCCCCGGGTCGACTACAGCAAAGTCCCCTGGTCGAGTATAACAAAGCCTCCTCATCGAGTATAACAAACTCCCCTAATCGAGTATAACAAAGTCCACTAATCGAGTATAACAAAGTCCCTGGTCGAGTATAACAAAGTTCCCTAAGCGAGTATAACAAAGTCCCCTGGTCGACTATAGCAAAGTCCCCTGGTCGAGTATAACAGAGGCCCCTCATCGAGTATAACAAAGTCCATTTGTCAAGCATAAAAAAGTTCACTGGTCGAGTATAACAAAGTCCCCTAATCGAGTATAACAAAGTCCCCTTTTCGAGTAGAGCAAAGTCCCCTGATGGAGTATAACAGAGCCTCCTGATCGAGTATAACAAAGTCCCCTAATCGAGTATAACAAAGCCCCTTAACAAAGTCTCTTAGAGAATCCCCTGGTCGTGCATGAAATTCATTAATTATAACAAAGCCTCCTGATCGAGTATAACAAAAGTCCCTGATAAAGTATAACAAAACCACTTAACAAAGGTATAACAAAAGAATCCCTGATCCAGGTCCAAGGCCTCTAATCGAGTATAACAAAAGTCCCCTGATCTAGTATAACAAAGGCCCTAATCGAGTATAACAAAGGCCCTCATCGAGTATAAGAAAGTCCCCTGATCGAGTATAACAAAGCCGCATTATCGAGTATAACAAAGTCCCGTTGTCGAGTATAACATATCTCCTGATCGAGTATAACAAAGTACCTAGTGGAGTATAACAAAGTCCCCTGGTCGAGTATTACAAAGTTTTCTAATCGAGCATAACAAAGGCCCCTTGTCGAGTATAACAAAGTCCTCTGATCAAGTATAACAAAGTCCCTTGATCGAGTATAACATAGTCCCCTAATCAAGTATAACAAAGCCCCCTGATCGAGTATAGCAAAGTCCTCTGTTCGAGTATAACATATCCCCTGATCGAGTCTAACAAAGTCCTCTGGTCGAATATGACAAAGTCCCCTGATCGAGTACAACAAAGTCCCCTGGTCGAGTATAACAAAGTCCCCTGATCGATATAACAAAGACCCCTCGTCGAGTATAGCAAAGTCCATTGGTCAAATATAGGAAAGTCCACTGATCGAGTATGACAAAGTCTCCTGATCAAGTATAAAAAGTCCCCTGGTCGAGTAAAACAAAACCCCCTCATCAAGTATAACAAAGGCCCCTAATCGAGTATAACAAAGTCCCCTGATTTAGTATAACAAAGTCCCCTGATCGAGTATAACAAATTCCTCTGGTTGAGTATAACAAAGTCCCCTGATCGAGTATAACATATCCCCTGATCGCGTATAACAAAGTCCTCTGGTCGAGTATAAAAAAGTCCCCTGATCGCGTATAACAAAGTCCCCTGGTCGTGTATAATAAAATCCCCTGATCGAATATAACAAAGTCCCCTCTACCGAGTATAACAAAGTCCCTTGATCGAGTATAACATATCCCCTGATCAAGTATAACAAAGGCCCTGGTGGAGTATAACAAAGTCCCCTGGTCGAGTATAACAAAGTTTTCTAATCGAGCATAACAAAGGCCCCTGGTCGAGTATATCAAAGTCCTCTAATCAAGTATAACAAAGTCCCCTAATCGAGTATAACAAAGTCCCCTAATCAAATATAACAATGTCCCCTGATTGAGTATAACAAATTCCCCTGATCGAGCATAACATATCCCCTGATAGAGTATAACAAAGTCCCCTGATCGAGCATATCAAAGTCCCCTGGTCGAGTATAACAAAACCCCCTTATCAAATATAACAAAGGCCCTAATCGAGTATAACAAAGTCTCCTGATCGCATATAACAAAGTCCCCTGATCGAGTATAACAAAGGCCCCTCATCGAGTATAACAAAGTCCATTGGTCAAGTATCAAAAAGATCCCTGGTCGAGTATAACAAAGTCCCTTGACCGAGTATAACAATGTCCCCTGGTCGAGTATAACAAAGTCCCCTGATCGAGTATAACAAAGCCTCCTGATCGAGTATAACAAAGTCCCCTGATCGAGTATAACAAACTCCCCTGATCGAGTATAACAAAGGCTTTTGATCGAGTATAACAAAGCCCCCTGATCGAGTATAACAAAGTCTCCTGATCGAGTATAACAAAATCCCATTATCGAGTACAACAAAGTTCCCTGGTCGAGTATAACAAAGTCCCCAGTTCGAGTCTATCAAAGTCCCCTTATCGAGTATAACAAATGCCCCTTATCGAGTATAACAAAGTTCCCTTATCGAGTATAACAAAGTCCCCTAATCGAGTATAACAAAGGCCCCTGGTCGAGTATAACAAAGTCCCCTGATCGAGTGTAACAAAAGTCCCTTGATCGAGTATAACAAAGTCCCCTGATCGAGTATAAAAATGTCCCCTGGACCAGTGTAACAAAGTCCCTTATCGAGTATAAAAAAGTTCCCTGGCCCAGTATAACAAAGTCCCTAGATCGAGCATACCAAAGTCCCCTGATCGTTTATAACAAAGTCCCCCGGTCGAGTATTGCAAAGGGCCCTGATCGAGTAAGACAAAGTCCCCTGATCGAGTATAACAAAGTCCCCTAATCGAGTATAACAAAGTCCCCTGGTCGACTATAGCAAAGTCCCCTGGTCGAGTATAACAAAGCTCTCCTCATCGAGTATAACAAACTCCCCTAATCGAGTATAACAAAGTCCCCTAATCGAGTATAACAAAGTCCCTGGTCGAGTATAACAAAGTTCCCTAAGCGAGTATAACAAAGTCCCCTGGTCGACTATAGCAAAGTCCCCTGGTCGAGTATAACAAAGGCCCCTCATCGAGTATAACAAAGTCCATTTGTCAAGTATAAAAAAGTTCACTGGTCGAGTATAACAAAGTCCCCTAATCGAGTATAACAAAGTCCCCTTTTCGAGTATAGCAAAGTCCCCTGATGGAGTATAAAAAAGCCTCCTGATCGAGTATAACAAAGTCCCCTAATCGAGTATAACAATGCCCCCTGCTCGAGTATAACGAAGTCTCCTGGTCGAGTGTAGCAAAGTCCCCTGATCA
The DNA here is from genome assembly GCF_018991925.1 of Homarus americanus. Taxonomy (NCBI): domain Eukaryota; kingdom Metazoa; phylum Arthropoda; class Malacostraca; order Decapoda; family Nephropidae; genus Homarus; species Homarus americanus. The sequence continues at coordinate 12,292 of NW_024718712.1, forward strand.
AGTATAACAAAGCCTCCTGATAGAGTATAACAAAGTCCCCTGATCGAATATAACAAAGCCCCCTGCTCGAGTATAAGAAAGTCACCTGATCGAGTATAACAAAGTCTCCTGATCGAGTATAACAAAGGCCCCTCATCGAGTCCAAAAAAGGCCCCTAATCGAGTGTAACAAAGTCCCCTGATCTAGTATAACCAAGGCCTCTGATCGAGTATAACAAAGTCCCCTGGTCGAGTATAATAAAGTCCCCTGTTCGAGTATAACAAAGTCCCCTGGTCGAGTATAGCAAAGTCCCCTGATCGAATATAACAAAGCGTCCTGATCGAGTATAACAGAGTCCCCTAATCGAGTATAACAAAGCCCTGATCGAGTATAACAAGTCCCCTAATCAAGTATAACAAAGTCCCCTGATCGAGTATAACAAAGTCCCCTGATCGAGTATAACAAAGTCCCCTTGTTGAGTATAACAAAGTCCCTTGATCAAGTATAACATATTCCTGATTGTGTATAACAAAGTCCTCTGGTCGAGTATAAAAAAGTCCCTGATCGAGTATAACAAAGTCCCCTGGTCGAGTATAACAAAGTCCCCTGGTCGAGTATAACAAAGTCCCCTCATCGAGTATAACAAAGGCCCTCATCGAGTATAACAAAGTCCATTGGTCAAGGATAAAAAAGTTCCCAGGTCGTGTATAACAAAGTCCCCTAATCGAGTATAACAAAGTCCCCTGATCGAGTATAACAAAGCCTCCTCATCGAGCATAACAAAGTCCCCTAATCGAGTATAACAAAGCCCCCTACTCGAGTATAACAAAGTCCCCTGGTCGAGTGTAGCAAAGTCCCCTGATCGAGTATAACAAAGCCTCCTGATCGAGTATAACAAAGTCCCCTGATCGTGTATAACAAAGCCCCCTGCTCAAGTATAACAAAGTCCCCTGATCGAGTCTAAAAAAGGCCTCTAATCGAGTATAACAAAGCCCCCTGCTCGAGTATAACAAAGTCCCCTGGTTGAGTATAGCAAAGTGCCCTGATCGAGTATAACAAAGTCCCCTAATCGAGTCCAAAAAGGCCTCTAATCTAGTATAACAAAGTCCCCTGATCTAGTATAACAAAGTCCCCTGATCGAGTATAACAAAGTCCCCTAATCGAGTATAACAAAGTCCCCTAATCAAATATAACAATGTCCCCTGATCGAGTATAACAAAGTCCCCTGATCGAGCATAACATATCCCCTGATCGAGTATAACAAAGTCCCCTGATCGAGCATATCAAAGTCCCCTGGTCGAGTATAACAAAACCCCCTCATCAAATATAACAAAGGCCCCTGGTCGACTATAGCAAAGTTCCCTGGTCGAGTATAATAAAGTCCCCTCATCGAGTATAACAAAGGCCCCTAATCGAGTATAACAAAGTCTCCTGATCGCATATAACAAAGTCCCCTGATCGAGTATAACAAAGTCCTCTGGTTGAGTATAACAAAGTCCCCTGATCGAGTATAACATATCTCCTGATTGAGTATAACAAAATCCCCTGGTCGAGTATAACAAAGTCCCCTCATCGAGTATAACAAAGGCCCCTCATCGAGTATAACAAAGTCCATTGGTCAAGTATAAAAAAGATCCCTGTTCGAGTATAACAAAGTCCCTTGATCGAGTATAACAATGTCCCCTGGTCGAGTATAACAAAGTCCCCTGATCGAGTATAACAAAGCCTCCTGATCGAGTATAACACAGTCCCCTGATCGAGTATAACAAGCTTCCCTGATCGAGTATAACAAAGGCTTTTGATCGAGTATAACAAAGCCCCCTGATCGAGTATAACAAAGTCCCCTGATCGAGTATAACAAAATCCCATTATCGAGTACAACAAAGTCCCCTGGTCGAGTATAACAAAGTCCCCAGTTCGAGTCTATCAAAGTCCCCTTATCGAGTATAACAAATTCCCCTTATCGAGTATAACAAAGTTCCCTTATCGAGTATAACAAAGTCCCCTAATCGAGTATAACAAAGGCCCCTGGTCGAGTATAACAAAGTCCCCTGATCGAGTGTAACAAAAGTCCCTTGATCGAGTATAACAAAGTCCCCTGATCGAGTATAAAAATGTCCCCTGGACCAGTGTAACAAAGTCCCTTATCGAGTATAAAAAAGTTCCCTGGCCCAGTATAACAAAGTCCATAGATCGAGCATACCAAAGTCCCCTGATCGTTTATAACAAAGTCCCCCGGTCGAGTATTGCAAAGGGCCCTGATCGAGTAAGACAAAGTCCCCTAATCGAGTATAACAAAGTCCCCTAATCGAGTATAACAAAGTCCCCTGGTCGAGTATAGCAAAGTCCCCTGATCAAGTATAACAAAGCCTCCTGATAGAGTATAACAAAGTCCCCTGATCGAATATAACAAAGCCCCCTGCTCGAGTATAAGAAAGTCACCTGATCGAGTATAACAAAGTCTCCTGATCGAGTATAACAAAGGCCCCTCATCGAGTCCAAAAAAGGCCCCTAATCGAGTGTAACAAAGTCCCCTGATCTAGTATAACAAAGGCCTCTGATCGAGTATAACAAAGTCCCCTGGTCGAGTATAATAAAGTCCCCTGTTCGAGTATAACAAAGTCCCCTGGTCGAGTATAGCAAAGTCCCCTGATCGAATATAACAAAGCGTCCTGATCGAGTATAACAGAGTCCCCTAATCGAGTATAACAAAGCCCCTGATCGAGTATAACAAGTCCCATAATCAAGTATAACAAAGTCCCCTGATCGAGTATAACAAAGTCCCCTGATCGAGTATAACAAAGTCCCCTTGTTGAGTATAACAAAGTCCCTTGATCAAGTATAACATATTCCCTGATTGTGTATAACAAAGTCCTCTGGTCGAGTATAAAAAAGTCCCCTGATCGAGTATAACAAAGTCCCCTGTTCGAGTATAACAAAGTCCCCTGGTCGAGTATAACAAAGTCCCCTCATCGAGTATAACAAAGGCCCTCATCGAGTATAACAAAGTCCATTGGTCAAGGATAAAAAAGTTCCCTGGTCGTGTATAACAAAGTCCCCTAATCGAGTATAACAAAGTCCCCTGATCGAGTATAACAAAGCCTCCTCATCGAGCATAACAAAGTCCCCTAATCGAGTATAACAAAGCCCCCTACTCGAGTATAACAAAGTCCCCTGGTCGAGTGTAGCAAAGTCCCCTGATCGAGTATAACAAAGCCTCCTGATCGAGTATAACAAAGTCCCCTGATCGTGTATAACAAAGCCCCCTGCTCAAGTATAACAAAGTCCCCTGATCGAGTCTAAAAAAGGCCTCTAATCGAGTATAACAAAGCCCACTGCTCGAGTATAACAAAGTCCCCTGGTTGAGTATAGCAAAGTGCCCTGATCGAGTATAACAAAGTCCCCTAATCGAGTCCAAAAAGGCCTCTAATCGAGTATAACAAAGTCCCCTGATCTAGTATAACAAAGTCCCCTGATCGAGTATAACAAAGTCCCCTAATCGAGTATAACAAAGTCCCCTAATCAAATATAACAATGTCCCCTGATCGAGTATAACAAAGTCCCCTGATCGAGCATAACATATCCCCTGATCGAGTATAACAAAGTCCCCTGATCGAGCATATCAAAGTCCCCTGGTCGAGTATAACAAAACCCCCTCATCAAATATAACAAAGGCCCCTGGTCGACTATAGCAAAGTTCCCTGGTCGAGTATACTAAAGTCCCCTCATCGAGTATAACAAAGGCCCCTAATCGAGTATAACAAAGTCTCCTGATCGCATATAACAAAGTCCCCTGATCGAGTATAACAAAGTCCTCTGGTTGAGTATAACAAAGTCCCCTGATCGAGTATAACATATCTCCTGATTGAGTATAACAAAATCCCCTGGTCGAGTATAACAAAGTCCCCTTATCGAGTATAACAAAGGCCCCTCATCGAGTATAACAAAGTCCATTGGTCAAGTATAAAAAAGATCCCTGTTCGAGTATAACAAAGTCCCTTGATCGAGTATAACAATGTCCCCTGGTCGAGTATAACAAAGTCCCCTGAGCGAGTATAACAAGCTTCCCTGATCGAGTATAACAAAGGCTTTTGATCGAGTATAACAAAGCCCCCTGATCGAGTATAACAAAGTCCCCTGATCGAGTATAACAAAATCCCATTATCGAGTACAACAAAGTCCCCTGGTCGAGTATAACAAAGTCCCCAGTTCGAGTCTATCAAAGTCCCCTTATCGAGTATAACAAATTCCCCTTATCCAGTATAACAAAGTTCCCTTATCGAGTATAACAAAGTCCCCTAATCGAGTATAACAAAGGCCCCTGGTCGAGTATAACAAAGTCCCCTGATCGAGTGTAACAAAAGTCCCTTGATCGAGTATAACAAAGTCCCCTGATCGAGTATAAAAATGTTCCCTGGACCAGTGTAACAAAGTCCCTTATCGAGTATAAAAAAGTTCCCTGGCCCAGTATAACAAAGTCCCTAGATCGAGCATACCAAAGTCCCCTGATCGTTTATAACAAAGTCCCCCGGTCGAGTATTGCAAAGGGCCCTGATCGAGTAAGACAAAGTCCCCTGATCGAGTATAACAAAGTCCTTCTAATCGAGTATAATAAAGTCCCCTGGTCGACTATAGCAAAGTCCCCTGGTCGAGTATAACAAAGTCTCCTCATCGAGTATAACAAACTCCCCTAATCGAGTATAACAAAGTCCCCTAATCGAGTATAACAAAGTCCCTAGTCGAGTATAACAAAGTTCCCCATGAGTATAACAAAGTCCCCTGGTCAGACCTGCAGCAAAGTCCCCTGGTCGAGTATATGCAAGTCCCCGATGGAGTATAACAGCTCCTGATCGAGTATAACAAAGTCCCCTAATCGAGTATAACAAAGCCCCCTGCTCGAGTATAACGAAGTCCCCTGGTCGAGTATAGCAAAGTCCCCTCATCGAGTATAACAAAGCCTCCTGATCGAGTATAAGAAAGTCCCCTGATCGAGTATAACAAAGCTCCCTGCTCGAGTATAACAAAGTCCCCTGATCGAGTCCAAAAAAGGCCTCTAATCGAGTATAAGAAAGTCCCCTGATCTAGTATAACAAAGGCCCTTAATCGAGTATAACAAAGGCCCCTCATCGAGTATAAGAAAGTCCCCTGATCGAGTATAACAAAGCCGCATTATCGAGTATAACAAAGTCCCGTTGTCGAGTATAACATATCCCCTGATCGAGTATAACAAAGTCACTGGTGGAGTATAACAAAGTCCCCTGGTCGAGTATAACAAAAGTTTTCTAATCGAGCATAACAAAGGCCTTGTCGAGTATAAATAAAGTCCTCTCGATCAAGTATAACAAAGTCCCTTGGATTGAGTATAACATAGTCCCCTAATCAAGTATAACAAAGTCCCCTGATCGAGTATATAAAGTTCTCTGTTCGGTACAATATATCCCTGATCGTATATAACAAAGTCCTCTCGGTCGAATATGATAAAGTCCCCCGATCGAGTACAACAAAGTCCCCTGGTCGAGTATAACAAAGTCCCCTAATCGAGTATAACAAAGACCCCTCGTCGAGTATAGCAAAGTCCATTGGTCAAATATAGGAAAGTCCACTGATCGAGTATGACAAAGTCTCCTGATCAAGTATAAAAAGTCCCCTGGTCGAGTAAAACAAAACCCCCTCATCAAGTATAACAAAGGCCCCTAATCGAGTATAACAAAGTCCCTGATTGAGTATAACAAAGTTCTCTGGTTCAGTATAACAAAGTCCCCTGATCGAGTATAACATATCCCCTGATCGAGTATAACAAAGTCCTCTGGTCGAGTATAAAAAAGTCCCCTGATCCCGTATAACAAAGTCCCCTGGTCGTGTATAACATAATCCCCTGATCGACTATAACAAAGTCCCCTCTACCGAGTATAACAAAGTCCCTTGATCGAGTATAACATATCCCCTGATCAAGTATAACAAAGGCCCTGGTGGAGTATAACAAAGTCCCTGGTCGAGTATAACAAAGTTTTCTAATCGAGCATAACAAAGGCCCCTGGTCGAGTATATCAAAGTCCTCTGATCAAGTATAACAAAGTCCCCTAATCGAGTATAACAAAGTCCCCTAATCAAATATAACAATGTCCCCTGATCGAGTATAACAAAGTCCCCTGATCGAGCATAACATATCCCCTGATCGCGTATAACAAAGTCCCCTGATCGAGCATATCAAAGTCCCCTGGTCGAGTATAACAAAACCCCCTCATCATATATAACAAAGGCCCCTGGTCGACTATAGCAAAGTCCCCTGGTCGAGTATAATAAAGTCCCCTCATCGAGTATAACAAAGTCCCCTGATCGAGTATAACAAAGTCCCCAGGTTGAGAATAACAAAGTCCCCTGATCGAGTATAACATATCTCCTGATTGAGTATAACAAAATCCCCTGGTCGAGTATAACAAAGTCCCCTCATCGAGTATAACAAAGGCCCCTCATCGAGTATAACAAAGTCCATTGGTCAACTATAAAAAAGATCCCTGTTCGAGTATAACAAAGTCCCTTGATCGAGTATAACAATGTCCCCTGGTCGAGTATAACAAAATCCCCTGATCGAGTATAACAAAGCCTCCTGATCAAGTATAACACAGTCCCCTGATCGAGTATAACAAACTCCCCTGATCGAGTATAACAAAGGCTTTTGATCGAGTATAACAAAGCCCCCTGATCGAGTATAACAAAGTCCCCTGATCGAGTATAACAAAATTCCATTATCGAGTACAACAAAGTCCCCTGGTCGAGTATAACAAAGTCCCCAGTTCGAGTCTATCAAAGTCCCCTTATCGAGTATAACAAATTCCCCTTATCGAGTATAACAAAGTTCCCTTATCGAGTATAGCAAAGTCCCCTAATCGAGTATAACAAAGGCCCCTGGTCGAGTATAACAAAGTCCCCTGATCGAGTGTAACAAAAGTCCCTTGATCGAGTATAACAAAGTCCCCTGATCGAGTATAAAAATGTCCCCTGGACCAGTGTAACAAAGTCCCTTATCGAGTATAAAAAAGTTCCCTGGCCCAGTATAACAAAGTCAATAGATCGAGCATACCAAAGTCCCCTGATCGTTTTTAACAAAGTCCACCGGTCGAGTATTGCAAAGGGCCCTGATCGAGTAAGACAAAGTCCCCTGATCGAGTATAACAAAGTCCCCTAATCGAGTATAACAAAGTCCCCTGGTCGACTATAGCAAAGTCCCCTGGTCGAGTATAACAAAGCCTCGTCATCGAGTATAACAAACTCCCCTAATCGAGTATAACAAAGTCCCCTAATCGAGTATAACAAAGTCCCTGGTCGAGTATAACAAAGTTCCCTAAGCGAGTATAACAAAGTCCCCTGGTCGACTATA
>NW_024718713.1:0-13082 GCF_018991925.1 Homarus americanus
ATATCAAGAAAAATCCCTAAGTGAAGATTATGTCTGGTCAATAATTACTACGGACAAACTAAAGATTACGGCCAAAGACTTTAAAATAGTAGACCCGTCAGAGTATAGAAGAGTCAGAAGCGGGAAACAGGATGATAGGTCTCCACTCCAACTGACTGCCACAATCCAAGTATAAGAAATAATGGACAATAGACAAACAGTAAGAACTTTAAGAATAATACAACACAACGTAAGAAACTGGAAGACCGAGAGAATTAACCTAAGTAATATATATCGCGAAATTGACCCTGACATTATACTAATAAACAGTCACATTGAGACAGAAAACAACAACATAAAACTCTTTAGCTATTATGTAAACCAAAAGAAATAAATAAAGGCGAGAAAAATGGCCGAATGCTTTGATAAGCGGTTAAAAACTAAAATTTAAACTAATTGATGACTTCCAGGATGAATTTCTAGCAATAAAATAAATACAACTCCAGAGACGTAATTATTGCTACCACTTACCTATGAAGACCTATTAAAATTGGCTAACAATAGTCATCCGATGTACATCTTAGGAGACTTTAACGCCAGACATGGGATTTTTGACAATACAAATAATAACGTCATAGGAAACGCCCTTAATCAATTAATAAATTTAGGGAAAATCAATCATCTGAGTCCTAACTTTCCAACCTGGAGAAATCACAATACACAATCGACACCAGACAAAATTTTTACCAACAACAAAGCCTTTTTCAATTACCATATAATACAGGCAGTGACCATCTGCCAATTATACTAACACTGTCAACAAGCCCCATACAGATACCAATAAAAAAGAGACTGAAAATGAGTAAAACAGACTGGGACAGCTTCAAAGACGACTTAAGTAATCACCACTCGATTAACCTACAAGGAAAAACAACAGAAAGATATAGACTCAGAAATGGACAGACTGCACTCAGCAATAAAACATCTATAACCAAACACACTCCTACTTCACACTTTAGAACATTACCCAACAACAGACTACCAGAAAAGTTAAATTAATCCAGACCTATTACAATGAAATAAACAGGTATATGGAAAGACACGGCAGTAACAGATGGCTATTTTACGAGTTGGGGATTTAGAATATAGTTATACGTCTACCCAGATCCCAACAGGTAACAACAATAAAAAAAAAAGACAATCGGACTATAAAAGGGTAGACAAAGGATGCGAGTTTCGTTGTATATAATAGAGTACCATAAATCCCTTAACAAAATATTACCCTTAACCAAACTTAACCTAAACATTAACAGTATATACATATTAATAAACATAAAACAATCTTGAAGCAAGTGGACGTGGGGAGTTAATACAAAATACTAGTACTTAAGTGAGGAGCTGAGATGGCTGACGAGTAAGGCTGAGTATTGTAGAAGACGGTAGTCACTGCGTAGGTTTAGAGGATAGATGATCCTGTGGTCACTTCCCAGAGCCAGTCTCTCCTCCTGGAGGTGACGCAACAACCAGGATAGGAGAAGGGAAACCTCGGGTGGTAACTAAGACGAGTCATACGTGTCTCGTCCCTAGATGGCGTTGCTCGTGGTGCTGGGTAGGTAGATCAGGACAATAGATGGCGTGTTCAGTGCTGGGTGGAGGGTTCGTAACACACCCCCTCCAAAGACCTCCGTAGCGCGGGCGCGAAGGAGGTGATCACTGGTGCGTCTGGAGAGTAGCTGCTGCATTTCCACTGGAGCTCGGGATAAGGAGTCTGCAATCAGGTTATACCGGACTTGTAGATTATGGGGGTGAGGAGAGCCCAGCGGAGGATTCGCTGGTTGGAGGTCTTGTTGGTTTGGATGAACGTGAGTGGGTTATGGTCGGTGAAGACTAGGGTTGTTTGTGGGCAAGACTGGGTAACATTCAAACTTCTTTATTGCCAACACCAGAGCCAAGGCCTCCTTCTCTATGGTCGAGTAGTTGGTCTGATGTTTTTCAACTTGGCGAATTAATATGCCACAGGGTGAAGAACATCAGTGGTTGGGTCCGGGTTGGAGCACAACCCCCACACCACTAGCGTCGATTTGCAGATGGAAGGGCGAGGTGTAGTCAGGCTTGGAGGCAAAGGGAAGGCTTTGAGGCGGTGGAAAGACTGGTCGCACCTCTGGTTCCAGATGTAAGGGACCGCAGAACTGGTAAGGTCTGTGAGGGGTCCGGCCACGCTGGAGAAGTTACTGCAGAACCGACAGTAGTAGCCGCACATCCCAGGAAGCGCATGAGTTCCTTCCTCGTCCTTGGAGTGGGGAAGGACAAGATGGCTCTAACGTTTGCGTCCTTGGGTCTCACCATACCATGCCCAACGATATGTCCCAGGTAAGTCACTGAGGCCCGGCCAAAAGCAGATTTAGCCAGGTTTATGGTGAATCCAGTCTCTTGCAGTCGTGCAAACAGTATCTCCAAACGCGCAGATGTTCGTCCCAGCTGTCCGACACCACCACCAGGTCATCCAGGTAGGCGAACGTCCACCTAGGTCCTGAATTAGGAAGTTGATGGCCTCTGGAATGTGGCCGGAGCATTAGAAAAGCCAAACGCCATAACCAAATATTGAAAAGACCAAATGGAGTTATAAATGCCGAGATTATTTTGGCCTATCCGTGAGTCCCCTTGATAATATCCTTTCAATAAGTCCACCGTACTGATAAATTTGGCACAGCCTATGCTGTCTATTATATCTTCAATCAAAAGGTAAAGGGTAGGAGTCTGAGACAGTGACCTGGTTCACTTTACGATAATCGGTACAGAAACGAAAAGTGCCATCGGGTTTTGGAATGAGAAGGCAAAAGGTGAAGCCCAGGGGGAGTACTAGGCTCAGCTAAGTTATATTTTAACAAAAATCTACCTCCTTTTTCATAATCTCTTTTTTTTGTGGATTTAGTCGATAGGCTGATTGCCTAATGGGTTGTACATCATCCGAGATTAGCTTAATATCATGTTTAAGTATATTGCAAAACCCTGGGAGGTCTGATGTGACTTTAGGAAATGTTGATAATAACTTAGTGAGATCTTTTTGCTTGAGATGGATTCAGAACAGAAAATACTCATCAAGTTGTTGAGTATGTGACTGTTAGTAGGGTTTTCTTTAGGTAGAGAAGTCTAAATTCTCCAATAGGTCCATGTCATCTGTCTCCGGCTCCGGCCTGACAAAACCGTATGCAATACAGGTTGACTTATAGCCTCTGGGATGTCTTCCTCTGACTGCCTGGAATGGTAAAAGTTTCATGAGATTAATGTGAACAAGTTGTGAATCTTTTCTGCGATCAGGAGTATGGACTATATAGTTGAGAGGAGATAGTTTATTAGCAACTATATAGGGACCAGTAAACTTGCTTTAAGGGGAGAGCCTGGAATGGGTAGAAAGAGTAACACTTTGTCACCTGGAGAAAATGATCTTTTAACTAATTTAGGTTGGGACTTCACCATTTTTCTTGGACTTTTTAAGTTTGACTGAGCAATGGTTCGGACTTCAGTTAATTTGTCCCTTAAAGTGTCAATGTATTGGGAAACTGTTGCGGGCTTAATAGATGGAGTGTCAAACCACTGCTCCTTACTATTTTAAGGGGTCCCCTTATTTGTCTCCCATATAGTAACTCACGGAGAAACCCAATGACTCCTGGGGACATTCCTGATGGCAAAAGTAACAAGTCTATGCTTTCATCCCATTCCTTTTGAGTGTTCTATACAGTATTTTTGAGCATTGATGTACAATGGTCCACACTGAGGTCTTTCATCACCTGTTTGAAAAGATTGCTCGTAAATTGGTGCCCTGATCGGATTGGATCTCTTTAGGAATGCCCACTGAAGTGAAAAGGTGCAAAAGATGTTTGATTACGTTTTTTGAAGTGATGCTTTTAAGGGGAAAAGCCTCAGGATAACGTGTACTGGTATCCATAACTGTGAGCAGGAATTGATTTCCCTTCTTAGTCTTTGGTAATGGGCCCACACAATCCACAACAATCTTTTCAAATGGTGTAGTAAATACTGGGATGGGCTTAATGGGAGCTGCTGGTATACTTTCATTTGGTTTTCCTACCATTTGACAAATATGACAAGATTTTAGGTATTTTGACACATCCTTCCTAAGTCCAGGCCAATAATAGTGTTGGAGGAGTTTTTTATATGTTTTCAGGATTCCCAAATGTCCTGAAATACCATCATGGGCAAGGGCAATTAATGCTGGTCTGACTGAGGTGGGAATTACCACTTGATGTATTTCAGACCACGTGTCTAGATGGGCAAGCTCACGGGGCCTATGGGCCCTCATCAAAACCCCTTCATGATAATAAAAACACGGAAGGGTGTTAAAACTTACCCTCAACTGCTGCATGATGAAGCTTAGTCAAAGATGGATCAGATTGTTGGGCTTTAACGAGCTCATCCCTACTAGAATTGTCTTATTGCAGATCTTCTGTGGGTAGGAAAAATATTAGAGGTGGTTTTAGACGAAGAGGGCCCATTTCGCACACTCTGTGACCGCGACAGCACAAGATGGGAAAAGATGAGGAATAGTTTCTTTAAGGTCAGTGGTGGAGTTGACAGGTATGGAGTATCGACTGTCTTTATGTTAGGAACCACTAGATCTCCTAAACAAGTCATTACCTAATAATAAATGAATGCCGCACACAGGCATTGGGTCTTTTCCTATGGCTATTGCACTTCCCCAGTAATCATGGACATTGAGGTGCACTTAGCTAAAGGATAGGAAGAATGGGATGAGAGATCTGAAATTAGAACACTCTCATTAGTAAATGCGGTAGATATATCAGGAATGACGTTAAACAGGAGGATAGATTGTGCTGCGCCTGTATCACGTAGTATACGAATAGGGAAAGAACGAGACCCCTCTATGATTGAAAATTTTCCTTCATAGGTGAATGAAGAGAAGAGATCCTGATGGGGCCTTTCCACATTGGTGGTTGCTATTGGTTTGAATTTGGGATCCAGGGAACTACTTTTAGCAATTCGACACTTTGGGTGTTTACAAGTCTGGATCGTATGGCCTGGGTTTTTACAGTAAGAACAGGTAAACTTGGTTGCATCAGGTGGGGTAGGTGTGGGACCTTTCGACCTACCACTCACGTCCCCAAGGTTATCATCAGAGGAGGACCTAACATGCCGGAAAGTACCACGTTCCCTACTGCCCAGTGACTCCACCAGCAAGGCGTATGCATCAGCCAGCTCACAGTAGCACGGGCTCAAATTAACCTCTCCACGCTCCTCCACATGCTTCAAGATGTGAAATGGTATCTTGCTCTTCCACCCTCCAGGACTACCAAATTTAACAAATCCTGAAATGTGGAGGTCTCTGTAGCCTCTAACCACTTCTTAAAAACCTAAGCTTTTCTTGAGCAAACTCAACAAAGGTGGAAAATGGTTTGGTTAGTTTACGAAACTTCTGCCGGTATCCATCTGGCGTGATAGCATAAGAGGTGTGAGGATATTCTTTTTTACGTTATCATAGTCATCAGTCTGGTCTAAACAGTTATAAACTCTACGAGCCTTACCATATAATTTAGGAACTAACACTGACACCCACTGGTCCTTTGGCCACTCATTCTTCCCGGCTATTTTCTCAAAAGTCCTAAATGACCCGTCCATATCGGATTCATCAAACCCGGGAACAAGGGAAGAAGCAGTAGCAGGGTTAAAAGCAGCTAGTTTCTCTCTTAATGCCACTTCCTTTGATCTAAACTCCGATGTTAAGGTGACTTCTATCTCTCTTACCTGTAGTTCTTTCAGTCTAACCTCCTGCTCAAACTTGGCCCGTTCCATCATTTCCTCATGCTCCAACTTGGCCTGTTCCGACCTTCCCTCATGCTCCAACTTGTGCTCCAACTTGGCCTGTTCCGACTCCTGCTCCAACTCGAGTTCTTTCATTTTGATTTGGAACTCGAACCTAGCTCGTTCCAGTTCTAAGGCGTCTATTCGTTGTGTTTCTTGTTGAGGGCTAGCCAGACCTGAAGCAACTTCTGAGTGAGGAGGGGTGGTGGATAGTGGTTGAAGTTTCTTGGACATGGGCGTTAATCTGTCAACAGCGGATTCTTTTAAAACTTCATGTTGAACCAGCACTTCAATCACATGATTTTTTAACATTTCCTTAGTCAGTTGCTGTGAAAATGGGATATTATAATAGTTGGCTATTTCTTTCCATTCTTTCTTCAGGATATTAACACGTAATTTAGCTACGGAAGGATTTTCAATAAAATCCTGGAGATCAAAACCTGAGGTGGCCATTGTTAAGAAAAATAGGATAAATTAACTAATGGTCAAAAGATAAGATAAGTGGATAACCCTAGAAAATATCACGGCAGTGGATAACCAGAAAGTCCCGAAAACTAACCAAGTTATACCTAGGAAATTACACTTATGATTATTGTTCTTCTGAGAAGATCCTTAGATAAGGATAAGAGAACTTGAAAGAGGAAGGGCGTATTACGGCATTAATATAAAGATCCGTATTAACAACCCTGATATACTTGAAAGAGGTAGGGCGTATTACGGCATTAATATAAAGATCCGGATTAACAACCCTGATAAATGGTATGATTGACCCTGAATGAGATAATGAGAAGAACAATAATTGAGGCTTTATAATTATGGGGTCCTGGTAGAGCAGGGCGTCCCAAGATATCACTTCACCCTAAACTAGTGACTATGGAACAGCCTACTCTGGAGTGAGGGTACAGCATTAAACAGATCCGGATTCTTCCCTACACTCGATAAGACTTACCACACGACTGCCACGTGTAATAACAGGTAAGCCTTATGACACTTGGAACCTTATATCCTACGTCTGTCACTCTTACTATACGATAATACCAATATATGCACACACATATGAAGGAAACTTTAAACCACCGTAAAGCAATTGTGAACAGAAGTGACTGGGAGGAATAATTAACACTGAGTAACAAGGGAGGAAGGAATATGGTACTTAAGGTCGTGTCCTGTCACGGTCGCCATTTGTTACGAGTTGGGATTTAGAATATAGTTATACGTCTACCCAGATCCCAACAGGTAACAACAATAAAAAACAAAGAATCGGACTATAAAAGGGTAGACAAAGGATGCGAGTTTTCGTTGTATATAATAGAGTACCATAAATCCCTTAACAAAATATTCAGCTTATAAATTACCCTTAACCAAACTTAACCTAAACATTAACAGTATATACATATTAATAAACATAAAACAATCTCGAAGCAAGTGGACGTGGGGAAATTAATACAAGAGATACTAGTACTTAAGTGAGGAGCTGAGATGGCTGACGAGTAAGGCTGAGTATTGTAGAAGACGGTAGGTAGTCACTGCACGTACGTAGGTTTAGAGGATAGATGATCCTGTGGTCACTTCCCAGAGCCAAGTGCTCTCCTCGAATTGGAGGTGACGCAACAACCAGGATAGGGAGAAGGAAACCTCGGAGTGGTAACTAAGACGAGTCATACTCGTGTCTCGTCCCTAGATGGCGTTGCTCGTGGTGCTGGGTAGGTAGATCAGGACAATAGATGGCGTGCTTCGTAGTGCTGGGTGGAGGGTTCGTAACACTATATACGACACAGATAGCACTACAGATAAAATTAAGAGACGCATGTAAGGAAGCAAACAATAAAAATGGAATGATATTATAATGGCGGCTGACATGACTAAAGACACAAAAACATTTTGGACTTCCATAAACAAGATGAGGGGCACAACAAGCAAAAAACACCATACATTAAAGACCAAAATGGAACAAAATTGCACGAGGAAAATGAACAAGAGTCAGCATTCAAAAGGAATGGGTAAAGTTTTAAAATATCAGATGAGGAAAATGAAGATTTTGATAGTGAACACGAAGAAAGGATAGAAGAAGAAATGGGAAGACAAATACATAGAATCACCCCAAGGCAATATATAGACTATAACTTATTACCTAATAATCAAATAATAACCATGGGAGAAATGATGCACTGTCTGAGGAAATTTAAGGAAAAAGCCCTGGGCTCACAGGTATTACGAAATATGATCATGAATCTACCTGAAAACATTTTAAATACACTATTAAACATTTATAACGCATGCTTAATAACTGGTTACTTTCCAGACAAACTAAAATATGCTAAAATGATATTTATTCCTAAAGAGGGTAAGGACAATAAGGAAATATTAAACTACAGGCCAATATCTTTATTAGAAATTACCGGGAAACTATTGGAAAAATTATTAAATTCAAGACTTATAGCCTTTTTAACACAACATGGAAAAACTAACAACAGACAACATGGATTTATGCCCAATAGAAATAACCTAACTGCAATAGCTATAATAACGGAAATAATTGCAATAGAAAAAAGCAAGGGTAACCAGATCAATATAATTTTAAGGGATGTTTCTAAGGCTTTTGATAAAGTTGGGCATTTAGGCTTGAAATATAAAATATTAAAACTGGGACTTAACGAATACATGCTAAGAATATTGTGTAACTATTTAGATGATAGGAGAGCACAAATTCAAATTGGAAACTTTTTAGGAACTATGTTTAATCTTGAGAGTGGAGTACCTCAAGGAGGATGCCTTTCTCCAACACTATATACAATTTGTACTTCAGACACACCTCAACCTACCCCCTTTAGTGAATATGTAATGTTTGCTGATGATATTACTCAAATAGTATCATACCCAGGAAAATCAACTCAATTTATGGCACTCTACACGGTAAGAGCGATAAAAAACATAAATGATTTTGAGAAAAATGGAAAATCAGGACAAATAAGAACAAATTCAAGAGATAATACTTAATATGCGAATTAAAAAGCTCGTCCCAGTAATAGTCGACCAGGAACTATACCCATACGACACTGAAGGTAGGATGCTTGGATTAAACTAACAAAAAGGGATATATAACATACTTAAAAGATAGAAGAACGACAGGCAAGAATAAGATTATCAAGAAATAAAACGCTTTAAGAACACTTAGCATTAATAACAAAAAGAAAAGATTTATATTGCCCTTGTCAAATCAATTATGGACTACCCACCCATCCCATTGAACACCCATAGTAAAACGTGCATTAAAGGTTAAACAGTACAAAATATAGCCCTCAGATTTATATATAACATAAAATATACAGATATCAATAATGAACAGCTACACAAGAGAGCAAACCTCTTAGCAATCAGTAAACAGATATATACACAACAAAGCTGTAAATATTTGGAAAAAAGTGACTGAACCTAACACAGAAACATATCAAAACTGGAAAAATAATATAGACAGGAAGAAGTAATTGAACCACCTCCTGCCTCAATATACACATTTCTACATAAAACATTACTAGAGGAATAAAGATGAGAGTGACCAACCAGCTCCACTAAGAACCTGGCATACAGTGTACCTTTAGACTAACACAACTAACACTTAACTAACACCAAAAAAAAATGTGACTACCCTCCCAGTTACACAAGGACCTGGGCAGGCTCACTAACTCCAACAATAACAAAAATAATAATAATAAGCAGCATTATATAAATAAACCAATATTAATACAAAGGTCTGACGACCCAAGGGAGCAGAACAAAGACAAAACACCAATAAGAAAGATGAAGCGATCTGGTTGAGCCCAGATTCTTTCTACTCCTACTGTATTTCAGTTTCACCACCTTTTTCTTCAATTCCTAATAATCTTCTTTCACCTCTTAACTAATGACTTCGTATCGTATCGTACTATCTAGCCTAAACTGTTTAGCCTGACGTAGAGTTTTTTAATAAATCTGGTGATATGGAACCACACACAACCCCCCTTAACCTGGGATAATGCAATCAAATGGATAATTGCTAACTATTCTCAGAGATAATGCAATCCAATGGTTAGTTGCTAACCGGGGGCTGCGCCCCCGGACCCCCTGTGTTAGATACTGTATTTGGTCATGATGAATTGTTTATTAGACTATAAGAAATCCTCTTCCTTCTTGTATTGGCAAGGGGAGTTTGCTTTAACTTAGGTATGCTAGCCTAAGTAAAAATAGATGCCCCTTCCTTATTGGTGTTGTCGATGGCACAGCACAGCACAGCACCGTGCCTATGACGAAATCAACTTCATTAAACTCAACTCATACTTCAAATGCACCAAGAGAACTTGCACACCCGAATGGGAGACCGTCAAAGTCAATCGGGGGTCGATTTAATAACATACTACAGAAACTTGCACGAAATAGGAAGACAATTAAAATCGGGGTCGGTTGATAGCATACTACAGAAACTTGCACACCCGAATGGGAGACCGTCAAAGTCAATCAGGGTCGATTTGATAGCATACTGAAAACTTGCACACCGAATGGGAGACCGTCAAGTCAATCGGGGATCGATTTGATAGCATACCACAGAAACTTGCACACGCGAATGGGAGACCGTCAAAGTCAATCGGGGGTCGATTTAATAGCATACTACAGACACTTGCACACCCGAATGGGAGACAGTCAAAGTCAATCGGGGGTCGTTTTAATAGCATACTACAGAAACTTGCACACCCGAATGGGAGACCGTCAAAGTCAATCGGGGATCGATTTGATAGCATACCACAGAAACTTGCACACGCGAATGGGAGACCGTCAAAGTCAATCGGGGGTCGATTTAATAGCATACTACAGAAACTTGCACACCCGAATGGGACACCGTCAAAAGAATCAATCGGGGTCGATTTGATAGCATACTAAAACTTGCACACCCGAATGGGGAGACCGTCAAAAGTCATCAGGGATCGATTTGATAGCATACCACAAACTTACACGAATGGAGACCGTCAAAAATCAATCAGGGGTCGATTTAATAACATACTACAAAACTTGCACTGAATAGGAGACCGTCAAAGTCAATCGGGGGGTCGATTTGATAGCATACTACAGAAACTTGCACACCCGAATGAGGAGACAGTGAAAGTCAATCAAGAAGGTCGATTTAATATAACACCAAAACTTGCACACACGAATGGCAGACGATAAAATCAATCGAGTCGTTATCAACATACTACAGAAACTTGCACACCCGAATGGGAGACAGTGAAAGTCAATCGGGGGTCGATTTAATAGCATACTACAGAAACTTGCACACCCGAATGGGAGACCGTCAAAGTCAATCGGGGGTCGATTTAATAGCATACTACAGAAACTTGCACACCCGAATGGGAGACCGTCAAAGTCAATCGGGGGTCGATTTGATAGCATACTACAGAAACTTGCACACCCGAATGGGAGACAGTCAAAGTCAATCGGGAGTCGATTTAATAGCATACTACAGAAACTTGCACACCCGAATGGGAGACAGTGAAAGTCAATCGGGGGTCGATTTAATAGCATACTACAGAAACTTGCACACCCGAATGGGAGACCGTCAAAGTCAATCGGGGGTCGATTTAATAGCATACTACAGAAACTTGCACACCCGAATGGGAGACCGTCAAAGTCAATCGGGGGTCGATTTGATAGCATACTACAGAAACTTGCACACCCGAATGGGAGACAGTCAAAGTCAATCGGGAGTCGATTTAATAGCATACTACAGAAACTTGCACACCCGAATGGGAGACCGTCAAAAGAATCAATCGAGGTCGGTTAATAGCATATTTCTGAAAGCACACACCCGAATAGGAGACCGTCAAAGTCAATCGGGGGTCGATTTAATAGCACACTACAGAAACTTGCACACCCGAATGGGAGACCGTCAAAGTCAATCGGGGGTCGATTTGATAGCATACTACAGAAACTTGCACACCCGAATGGGAGACCGTCAAAGTCAATCGGGGGTCGATTTGATAGCATACTACAGAAACTTGCACACCCGAATGGGAGCCAGTCAAAGTCAATCGGGGGTCGATTTAATAGCATACTACAGAAACTTGCACACCCGAATGGGAGACCGTCAGAGTCAATCGAGGGTCGATTTAATAGCATACTATACAAAATGATCCGAGAATGTGCACACACCGAGTAGGAGACGGTGATGAAAGCGTCCGCCCTTGTACACTGGATGGCACTATTTCACTATAGTAAGGGGTAGGGGCACCTCGGTCATATTATACAACATACCAGAGAAGTTCCACACCCGCATGGGAGACCGTCAAAGTGAATCGGGGGTCGATTTGATAGCATACTACAGAGAACTTGCACACCCGAATGGGAGACCGTCAAAGTCAATCGGGGGTCGATTTGATAGCATACTACAGAGAACTTGCACACCAGATGAGACAGTCAAAAGTCAATCGGGGTCGATTTAATAGCATACTACAAAACTTGCACACCCGAATGGGAAGACCGTCAAAAGTCAATCGAGGGGTCGATTTGATAGCATACTACAGAAACTTGCACACCGAATGGGGAGACACGTAAAGTCAATCGGTCGTTTGATAACATACTACAGAAACTTGCACACCCGAATGGGGAAGACAGTGAAAGTCAATCAGGGGTCGATTTAATAGCATACTACAGAAACTTGCACACCGAATAGAGGAGACAGTGAAAGTCAATCGGAGGTCGATTGTAACATACTACAGAAACTTGCACACACCCGAATGGAGACCGTCAAAAGTCAATCGGGGGTCGATTTAATAGCATACTACAGAAACTTGCACCAGATAGGAGACCGTCAAAAGTCAATCGGGGGTCGGTTGATGCTTATACTACAGAAACACACACAGATAGGAGACAGTCAAAATCAATCAGGGGTCGATTTAATAGCATACTACAGAAACATGCACACCCGAATGGGAGACCGTCAAAGTCAATCGGGGGTCGAGCATACTTTACAAAATGATCCGAGAATCTGCACACACACCGAGTGGGAGACGGTGATGAAAACGTCCGCCCTTATATGTTCGATTGCACTATTTCACTATATTAAGGGGAGAGGGTGCCTTCGCACACATATTCGGTGTGAAATATCTTCCGCCCCCCAGCGGAGCGCTTCGGCGCCTCTGCGAAGCAAAGCGCGGCATTCAAAAACAACAACCAAAATTGCCGTCGCTTTCCCTTCCCTGCCCTGCAATGGCTGGAGCAACAGCAGCAGAAGAAGAGAGAGA
>NW_024718714.1:0-20537 GCF_018991925.1 Homarus americanus
AGCTACGTATTGCTCATCATTATGACTCCGACCTCATGTTTTTTAAGGTCACCCTGTATATTTAAGCCTCTCTCTGTCCATGTAACCAGCGTTTCTGAAGATGTCTTGAATAAAAAACATCTAAAAGCCAAGGTGCTCCGTTGCTCTTACTTCTCCGCAGCGATTCAACAAGACGCTAGTCTTATCCACGCCATTGTGGATTTACATGAAATATATATATATATATATATATACAGTTTTAGTTCAGAGAATACGCGACTTTTGAATACAGGAACTCGACTACTGGGGTGATCGAACTATCGTTAGCCGAGCAGCAGTTTAGACACACAAAGCCAGCTCACGAAGCGGCGCCGTGAATCCGTTCGGTATGGTGTCAGTAGTATTTTAGCCGAATTCAGAAACGAGGCAATATTATATGTTTCATTTTTAGTTCATATCGACGCCGCTTCTGGAACATAATCAACGACCACCACAAAGCAACGAACCCTCGACCTACTGGGTGGGACTAGGAACGCTAATGGCCAGGCCACAAGGACACTAAAAGCAGTTCTAGACTCTGTTATATTTCACACAAAGCTCGTTCATCGAGCTGATGGCGCCCGTGAGGTCGTTGATTATATGTTCAAAGTCCGCGTGTTATATGGACTAAAAATGAAGTATATATATGTACCCTCAGCGTTTCATACCATGGATCTGGTAAATGCTACTGACACTACATACAGGCACAGAAGCTTCTCAATGAGGTTCATGGCGCCATCAGCTCGATGAACAGGCTTTGTGTGAAATATAACAGAGTCTAGAACTGCTTTTAGTGTCCTTTGTGGCTCAGCCGGTAAGCGTTCCTAGTCACACCCAGTAGGTCGAGGGTTCAGACCTTGCGTGAGGTCGTTGATTATATGTTCAAAGTCCGCTGTTATATGACTAAAAATGAAGTATATATATGTACCTGTCAACACGCGCCTGAATGCAAAATGCTACTGACACCACATAAGAGGCACGGGCATTCCCAATGAGGCTCACGCAGCCATCAGCTCGATGAACAGGCGAAAATATAAATATATTCAGAACTGCTTTTAGTGTCCTTGTGGCCTAGCCGGTAAGCCTCCTCAGTCCCACCCAGTAGGTCGAGAAGTCTCATTCCCAAAACATATATATATACATATATATATATATATATATATATATATATATATATATATATATATATATATATATATATATATATATATATACATATATATATATATGCATATATATATATATATGCTATATATATATATATATATATATATATATATATATATATATATATATATATATATATGTAATATTCCAGAAATTCTCAGTGTAATTTCAAAACGCCTACCATTGGCGATGCTGGAGTTCAAGGTCGTCTGAGGGAAGACCGCGCCCTCAAGACGAAGCGGTGAGTAGTTTTGTGGAACTAGGCCTATACGATATTAAATGTAATTTACCGGAGTTACTAGGGACGCTAAATCATGAAATTAAATATCAGTTATTAAATTGAAAGTACTAATTATAGATTGTTTCCCAGTCTGAAAATGCTACATTCAATTAAGCTTCGATAATCGCCTGGTAAATAAGTCACCCCTGGAAAGCGGAACTAGGAGCAAGCTGGCTGGGGAGCGAGTAGAGGTCAAGGACCACCCCTGTGCTGTACCCAGGTGAGGTACAGACGCTTGGACCTGGTTCCTTCAAGCATTTAACATCAGTATTAACAAGTAAGTTTTATTCAATCTCAGACAAAGCAGATAGGGCGGTGTAGGAACAAACGGTGATGTGAGACAATAGCACAGCCCAGGCTTAGGGTTCTGTGGTGACCCCACGCGTGCGATGCCAACGTCTCACCGGCGGATGAGACTATTGGTAAGCTGTATGACCGTCCACTGACCTGGGTTTGAGCCACCTGTTGAGTATGAGTTGTAGTGAAAACCAGCTGTCCTGATGGGCTAACCAACGAGTGACGACGTGCTTTGGGGTCCCTTAACACAGCTACCTGGGCAGCATCTTCACAGCTTAGTGAAAACCTTTATCAACGGAAGCAAAAGCTTCTCTCAAAATGTACAAGGTCTGATTGGCTCACTCCCTTCCATTCCATGGATGTATTAGGGTAAAGGAAGCAAGCTGAGGGAATACAGGGCCAACACTGGCCCTGTGAGTAGTGAACTTAGAGGTACATTTTCCAAGGTGGAGAAAGGCCGATTTAAATTAAAACTACAGTAGGTGGAATCTTATGTGTGTTAGGTTAGGAAGCATGGTTCACGGGTATTGCGGAGTCAGCAACTTTAATAATAGGACAAGATGTAGTTACACTATTTTTTCATAGTTACTGATGTATGATGTGTGTGAAAATATTTCTTAAATAATATTGATAGTATTGTTTTTAATGTGGTGTCACTAATTGAAACCAGAGAATGAGGGAACTGGTTTTCAGATGAGTTTCTTCCATATGTTGCAAGTGATTCTGTGACTTGGTTCCTATGCATTTAATTTTTCTTTATACCTGATCTCAGGTATAACCCTGTTCCCCAGAGAGTAGAGTTTAAGCTAGGTTAGGAAGTGTGCATCTGTTGGGGTAATATAATTTTGTTGAGTGCCCTGAAGACCTATTGAGGGTGAGCTACTAAAAGTTCTTATTTTTATACCATTTTCTCAGTGCTGGATATAATTTTGGTGAGTGCCCCCAAGGCCTATTCATTGTGAGCTATTAATTTCTTATTTTTTAATACCATTTTTCAGTGATTGATATTTTGTTGAAAGCCCTCCTTAAGGCCTGGTTCATGTGTGTGTGCAAGCAACATTTTAATACTAAATTTGTTGCTCCATCGAGGCATTGTCTGAGTTTCTCAATACTTAATATCATAACTTTTGTCTCCCCAGAGTGCGTTTTTAAGTTCAGGTTAGAAAAGCATATTGGTGAACCATTATTTGACTGTGTCTGTAGTGCTGAGGAATATAAGTGTTCAAATTTTACAGTGTAAGTCTCTTATCTGATCCCAGTCACAGACGCTATCCTTCCACGTCAGGGTCACGAGTAGGACAATTAATTTTGTTTAGTAGAATTAAGTGTTCTTGTGCTTGTTCGGGATTTTTCAATCCTTCCCTGTGGCTTGAGGATAACATACTGTAATCGAGCTGCAGCAACCAAACAACACTTTAAACGCTGAATTGTTAATTAAAATATCACCGCCAGTACAAAGACATTGAGTAAAATTTATGACAACAGCACAAAGTCAACAACTTTACTGAATATAAACAGAAAAACTTTTTCAATTTATGACTCATTAAAACATATATTACATGTGTACATTTCCCGTCAGTTCTGTTCTCATAAATGATAACACCTGTCTCTCTGTCACACCTCATTGGTCTTACGTCATTGCTCTTAGGAACTTTAACTACCCCAAAAAAAAAGACAAAATGTTTCTTCCTCCATATCAGTTATGTTATCATATATTGTGGAGGAGTAAACCAAGCAACACCATAACGTTCACCATTACACCACCATAATTTCTGACTCACTGTTGCTTGTTGGCCTAGTAGCATAACCCAGCAGAAAGGGGAGGATCAATCACGATATACATCAACGTGTCAACAAGTATTACCCAAAATATACAACATCAAGACGTGCTTTAATGAATCATAATTATATAATATAAATGTAAATGTAAAAGAGTTAACATTCAACCAGTAACGGATTTGATTTTTCATTCGATTTCCATTTCCATATTTTTCAGATGAATGCTTCTTAGTTCAGGAGCGCGAGCCATAAACTACTCGTGAGTAAAAAATATTCGTATGTCAGTATTTTTGTTTATAATACTACAGGATATAAAAGTGTTTATTCCAGATCTTAACTACAAGTGGAGTTGGAAGCTCTCCGCAGACGGCAGGTGGAGCCGTGAGGTGGGCCGTGAGTTGGAGTGGGCCGTGAATATGGAGCGGAAGCCGTGAATGTGGAGTGGGCCGTGGGTGGAGTGGGCCCGTGAATGTGGAGTGGGCCGTGAGGGTGGAGCGGGCCGTGAATGTGGAGTGGGCCGTAAGGGTGGAGCAGGCCGTGAATATGGAGTGGGCCGTGAGGTGGAGTGGACCGTGAGGGTGGAGAGGGCCGAAAGGGTGGAGAGCGCCGTAAGGGAAGAGTTGGCCTTGAGGAAGAGTTGGCCTTGAGGTGGAGCAGGCCTTGAGGGTGGAGCAGGCCGCAGGGCTGGAGTGGAGCCGTGAGGGTGGAGCAGGCCGCGAGGCTGGAGTGGGCGTGAGGGTGGAGCGGGCCGTAAATATGGAGTGGGTCGTGAGGTGGAGCAGGCCGTGAATGTGGAGTGGGTCGTGAGGTGGAGGGGCCGTGGGGTGGGGGGAGGGGGCCGTAAGGGTGGAGAGCGCCGTGAGGAAGAGTTGGCCTTGAGGAAAGGGTTGGCCTTGACGGTGGAGTGGGCCGTGAATGTGGAGTAGAGTCGTGAGGCTGGGTGGGCCCTGAGGGTGGGTGGACTGTGAGGGTGGAGGGGGCCGTGGGGTGGAGAGCGCCGTGAGCGTGGAGTGGGCCTTGAATGTGGAGTGGGTCGTGAGGCTGGAGGGGCCCTGGGGTGGAGCGGGCAGCAGATGTGGAGTGGGTCGTGGGGTGGAGCGGGCCGTGAATGTGGAGTGGGTCGTGAGATTGGAGTGGACCGTGAGGGTGGAGGGGGCCAAAGGGTGGAGAGCGCCGTGAGGGAAGATTGGCCTTGAGGAAGAGTTGGCCTTGACGTGGAGTGGGCCGTGAATGTGGAGTGGGTCGTGAGGCTGGAGTGGGCCCTGAGGGTGGAGTGGACTGTGAGGGTGGAGGGCCGTGAGGTGGAGAACGCCGTTACGTGGAGTGGGCCAATGTGGAGTGGGTCGTGAGGCTGGAGTGGGCCCTGAGGAGGTGGGCAGGGCAGCAGATGTGGAGTGGGTCGTGGGGGTGGGGGGCCGTGAGGTGGGGTGTGCCGTGAATATGGAGTGGATCGTGAGGTGGAGCGGGCCGTGAATGTGGTGGGCCGTGAGGTAGACGGGCCTGAGGGTGGGTGGGCCGTGAATATGGGTGGGTCGTGAGGGTGGAGCGGGCCGTGTGGATGTGGAGTGGGTCGTGGGGTGGAGCGGGCCGTGAGGGTGGAGTGGGCCGTGAATATGGAGTGGGTCGGTGAGGTGGAGCGGGCCTGTGAATGTGGAAGGTGCGTGAGGGTGGAGTGGACCGTGAGGGTGGAAGCCGTGGGGTGGAGAGCGCCGTGAGGGAAAGAGTTGTTGAGGAAGAGTTGGCCTTGACGGTGGAGTGGGCCGTGAATGTGGAGTAGGTCGTGAGGCTGGAGTGGGCCCTGAGGGGTGGAGTGGACTGTGAGGGTGGGGGGCCGTGGGGTGGGGCACTGAGCGTGGGTGGGCCTAGAATGTGGAGTGGAGTCGTGAGGCTGGAATGGGCCCTGAGGGGGTGGAGCGGGCCGTGAATGTGGGTGGGCCGTGAGGTGGACTGGACCGTGAGGGTGGAGGGGGGCCATGGGGTGGAGAGCGCCGTGGGGAGTTGGCCTTGAGAGAGTTGGCCCTGACGGTGGAGTGGGCCGTGAATGTGGAGTAGGTCGTGAGGCTGGAGTGGGCCCTGAGGGTGGAGGGACTGTGAGGGTGGAGGGGCCGGGGGTGGAGAACGCAGTTAGCGTGGGTGGGCCTGAATGGGAGTAGGTCGAGGCTGGAGGGGCCCTGGAGGGTGAGCGGGCGTGAATGTGGAGGTCGAGGTGGAGAGGCCGGAGGGGAGGCGAATATGGAGGACGTGAGGTGGAGCGGCCGTGATGAGGCCGTGAGGGGTGGAGCGGGCCGTGAGGGTGAGGGCCGTGAAAGGAGGGTCGTGAGGTGGAGCGGGCCGTGAATGTGGTGGGTCAGGGTGGAGCGGGCCGTGAGGTGGAGGCCGGAATGGAGGGTCGTGGGGTGAGCGGGCCGAATGTGGAGTGGGCCGTGAGGGTGGAGGGACCGTGAGGGGTGGAGGGCCGTAAGGGTGGAGAGCGCCGTGAGGGAAGAGTTGGCCTTGAGGGAAGAGTTGGCCTTGACGGTGGAGGGGCCGTGAATGGAGTAGGTCGGGAGGCTGAGGGCCCTGAGGTGGAGTGGACTGTGAGGGTGGAGGGGGCTGGGGTGGGAGAGCGTGAGCGGAGTGGGCCTTGAATGGGAGTAGGTCGTGAGGGCTGGAATGGGCCTGAGGGTGGAGCGGGCCGTGAATGTGGAGGGGGCGAGGGGTGGACTGACCGTGAGGGTGGGAGGGGCCAAGGGTGGAGAGCGAGGGGAAGAGTTGGCCTTGAGGGAAGAGTTGGCCTGACGGTGGAGGCCGAAGGAGTAGGTCGTGAGGGCTGGAGGGGCCCTGAGGGTGGAGGACTGTGAGGGTGGAGGGGCCGGTGGTGGAGAGCGCAGTGAGCGTGGAGGGCCTTGAATGTGGAGTAGGTCGGGAGGCTGGAGGGCCTGAGGGTGGAGCGGGCCGTGAATGTGGATCGGGCCGGGAGGGCAGGGCCGAGGGGTGGAGGGGCCGTGAATATGGAGTGGGTCGAGGGTGCAGCGGGCCGTGAATGTGGGAGGGCCGTGAGGCTGGAGGGGGCCGGGGAGGGTGAGGCCGTGAAGGTGGAGGTCGTGAGGGTGGAGCGGGCCGTGAATGTGGAGTGGGGTCGTGAGGGTGAGCGGCTGAGGGTGGAGTGGGCCGTGAATATGGAGTGGGTCGAGGGTGGAGCGGCCGTGAATGTGGAGGGGCTGTGGAGGAGAGGGACCGTGAGGGTGGAGGGGGCCAGGGTGAGAACGCCGTGAGGGAAGAGTTGCCCAGAGGGAAGAGTTGGCCTTGACGGTGGAGTGGGCTGTGAATGTGGAGTAGGTCGTGAGGCTGGAGGCCCTGAGGGTGGAGGACTGTGAGGGTGGAGGGGGCAAGGGTGGAGAGCGCCGTGAGCGTGGAGTGGGCCTTGAATGTGGAGTAGGTCGAGGCTGGAATGGGCCCTGGAGGGTGGAGCGGGCCGTGAATGTGGAGTGGGCCGTGAGGGTGGACTGGACCGTGAGGGAGGGGCCGTAAGGGTGGAGAGCGCCGTGAGGGAAGAGTTGGCCTTGAGGGAAGAGTTGGCCTTGACGGTGGGTGGGCCGTGAATGTGGAGTAGGTCGTGAGGCTGGAGTGGGCCCTGAGGGTGGAGTGGACTGTGAGGGGTGGAGGGGCCGTGGGGTGGAGGCAGGTGAGCGTGGAGTGGAGCCTTGAATGTGGGTGGGTCGTGAGGCTGGGTGGGCCCTGAGGGTGGAGCAGACATGTGGATGGGTCAGGGAGGGTGTTGCGGGCCGTGGGGTGGAGGGGCCGTGAATATGGGTGGGTGGGGGTGGGCGGCCGTGAGAGGTGGGCGTGAGTGGAGGGGCCATGGGGTGAAGCTATGAGGGAGGAGTTGGCCTTGAGGGTGGACGGGCGCGAAGTGGAGTGGGCCGTGAATATGGAGTGGGTCGTGGAGGTGGAGTGGGCCCGTGAGGTGGAGTGGACCGTGGGCTGGAGGCCATGGGGTGGAAGCATGAGGGAGGTGGCCTTGTGAGGGTGGGGCAGGCCGCAGAGTGGGTGCCAATGTGGGATGGAGTGGTCGTGGTGGAGGGGGCCGTAAGGGTGGAGAAGCGCCTGGAGGAGAGTTGGCCTTGAGGGGTGAGTGGGCCGCAGTGGAGTGGGCCTGTGAATATGGAGTGGCTGAGGTGGGCAGCTGGTCTGGAGTGGGCCGTGAGGTGGAAGTGGACCGTGAGGTGGAGGCCGTAAGGGTGGAAGCGCCGTGAGGGAAGAGTTGGCCTTGAGGAATTGGAGCAGGCCTTGGTGGAGTGGGCCGTGAGGTGGACTGGGCCCGTGGTGGGCGGGCCGTGAATGTGGGAATGGAGTCGTGGTGGAGCGGGCCGTGAGGGCATGGGTTTGGGCGGGCCGTGGTGGAGGGCCGTGGGGGTGGAGGCGCCGTGAGGGGTGGAGCGGGCCGTGAATGTAGGTGGGCCGTGAGGGTGGGCGGGCCGTGAAGGTGGAGTGGGCCGTGAATGTGGAGTGGGCCGTGTGAGGTTGGAGCGGGCCGTTAGGGGTGGAGGGGCCGTGAGGGATTGGAGCGCCGTGAGGGAGTTGGCCTGAGGGGTGGGGCGGGCGCGGATGGGTGGGCCGTGAATGTGGGAGTGGGCCGTGGGGTGGGCGACTGAATGGGAGGGCTTGGGTGGACGAGCCGTGAATATGGGTGGAGCCGTGAGGTGGAAGTGGACCGTGGTGGTGGAGTGGCCGTGAGGTGGAGAGCGCCGTAAGGAAGAGTTGTAGTGGAGGGGCCTTGAGGGTGGAGCGGGCCGGAGGCTGGTGGGCCGTGGGTGGAGCCGTGGATGTGGAGCCGGCAGGTGGAGCAGGCCGTAGGTGAGCGCTGAGGACGGACCGTGAATGTGGAGTAGGTCGTGAGGGTGGAGTGGACCGTGAGGGGTGGAGGGCCGTAAGGGTGGAGAACGCCGTGAGAAGAGTTGGCCTTGAGGAAGAGTTGGCCTTGACGGTGGGTGGGCCGTGAATGTGGGCTAGGTCGTGAAGCTGGGTGGGCTAGGGGTGAGTGGACTGTGAGGGTGGAGGGGCCGTGAGGTGGAGAGCGCAGTGAGCGTGGATAGGCCTTGAATTTGGAGTGGGTCGTGAGGCTGGGTGGGCCCTGAGGTGGAGCAGGCCGTGATGTGGATCAGGTCAGGAGGTGTTGCAGGGCCGTGAGGGTGGAGTGGGCCGTGAATATGGAGTGGGTCGTGGTGGGCGGAGCCGTGAATGTGGAGTGGGCCGTGAGGCTGGAGGGAGGCCATGGGGTGGAGGCACTTTGTGAGGGAGGAGTTGGCCTTGAGGGGGACGGGCCGCAGAAGTGGAGTGGGCCGTGAATATGGAGTGGAGTCGTGTGAGGGTGGAGTGGGCCGTGGTGGAGTGGACCGTGGGGTGGAGGGGGCCGTAGGGGTCAGAGAAGCGCCTTGAGGGGAGGTCTGGCCTTGAGGGTGGAGCCGGGCCTGAAGAAGTGGGTGGGCCGTGAATATGGGTGGGTCGTGAGGGTGGAGGGGCCGTAGGGTGGAAGCGCCTGGAGGGAGGAGTTGGCCTTGAGGGTGGAGTGGGCCGCAGAAGTGGAGTGGGCCGTGAATATGGAGTGGGTCGTGAGGTGGAGCAGGGCCGTGAATGTGGAGTGGGCCGTGGGTGGATGGACGTGGGGGTGGAGGGGCCGTAAGGGTGGAGAAGCGCCGTGAGAGTTGGCCTTGAGGGTGGAGCGGGCCTTGAGGGGTGCACGGTGGCGGGCCGTGAGGGTGGAGCGGGCCGTGAATGGGAGTGGGTCGGAGGGTGGGGGCCGTGAATGTGGAGTGGGCCGTGGTGGAGCAGACCGTGAGGTGGAGGGGCCGTGTGGAAGCGCCGTGAGGAGAGTTGCCTTGAGGTTGAGTGGCCGTGGTGAGCGCGTGAATGGGTGGGCCTGAGGGTGAGAAGCGCCGTGAGGGAAGAGTTGGCTTGAAGGGGAGGGCCGCGAGGGTGGGAGCAGGGCCGTGAATGTGGAGTGGGTCGTGGGGGTGGGCGGGCCGTGAATGTGGAGTGGGCCGTGAGGGTGGAGCGGGCCGTGAGGGTGGAGGGGGCCGTGAGGGGTGGAAGCGCCGTGAGGGAAGAGTTGGCCTTGAGGGTGGAGCGGGCCGCAGGGTGGGTGCGCCGTGAATGTGGGTGGGCCGTGAGGGTGGGGCGGGCCGTGAAGAGGTGTGTGAGGATGGAGCGGGCCGTGAGGGGTGGAGCGGGCCGTGAATGTGGGTGGGCCGTGGTGGAAGTGCCGTGAGGAAGAGTTGGCCTTGAGGTGGAGCGGGCCGCGAGGTGGAAGCGGCCGTGAGGGGAAGGTTGGCCTTGAGGGTGGGTGAATGTGGAGTGGGCCGTGAGGGGTGGAGCAGGCCGTGAATGTGGAGTGGGCCGTGAGGTGGAGCGGGCCGTGTGAATGTGGAGTGGGCGTGAGGTTGGAGCGGGCCGTGAGGGAAAGTTGCCTTGAGGGTGGAGTGGGCCGGCAGATGTGGAGTGGGCCGTGAGGGGTTGGAGTGGGCCGTGAGGGTGGAGTGGGTCGTGAGGCTGGAGTGGGCCGTGAGGGGTGGAGCGGGCAGCAAATGTGGAGTGGGTCGTGAGGGTGGGCGGGCCGTGAATGTGGAGTGGGCCGTGAGGTTGGAGTGGGCCGTGAGGTGGAGTGGGCCGTGAGGCTGGGTGAGCCGTGAGGTGGAGTGGGCCAGAGGATGGGTGGTGGGGTGGAGTGGGCCGTGAGGATGGAGCGGGTGGTGAGGTGGGTGGGCTCTGAGGGTGGACGGAGGAGAATGACTCACTGCGTGGTAATGGTAGAGTGGAGGAACAATTTGAAGACAGGTGGATGTTGGGCGCTCGTGTTGGGAACTTGGCCGCCCTAGGACCAGCTAAGTGAATTAGAAGCTGTTGATAATATAATAACCACACCCTAAGTTAACGAGCTGTGTGACCCAGTGTAGTAATACTCCAACAAAAAAGCTGACGTCTTACTAACGCACTGACTAACCATTATCCAGTTCGATTAATGTAGGCTCCCAACCTGCTGGGTAGACAGAGGTCAAGAGGCGTAAAGAATCGAACCCGGTACCACACTCTCCTGAGGCGACCATCCTGCCCATTGCAACATCAGTCAACCAAGGGAAAGTATGAAAACACACACACACACACACACCACACACACGCGCGCCACACACACACACACACACACACACACACACACACACACACACACACACACACACACACACACGTTCTCCGCCGGCCAGCAAGTCAACTTTAACTTGGGGCTCAGCGTCGGAAATATGCAGAGAAACATTACAGGAGTTTTTGTGGCAGAAATGTTGGAGGTGCTGCAGTCTCTAACGTAAATACCAGACCTGTTGCTTCTTGTTGCATAAGTGCAGCTTTCATGCCATACTTACCCACTAAATTTGTAGAACTTTTCATTTGAGGAGATGAACTTTATTCTTGATTTACTACACCGATGGTACTATATGTTGAGTCTTAGGTAGCTTATTTGTTGTTGTTGTTGTTTTCTGTATTTTTGTCGGTGTGATTGATCTTCCTTCACTTGTGTATAATTATTAAAAAATAATAAAACTTTACCAGTGAAAAGTCGGACATTTTGTATAAACTGATGTAACTATATTGTCTTTTCGGTAACATGGTGGAACAATATAATACACCTGAGATAAAGGCCAGTGTTACCTATAAAAATCTAATGATGAAAACCTGATGAGTGGCCCCCCGCTGACGAGTGCTTCCCCCGCTGACGAGTGTTTCTGACAGTGTTTCCCCACTGACGAGTGTTTCCCACCCTGTCGAGTGTTTCCCCCATGACAGTGTTTCTCCCCTGACAGTGTTTCCCCCAGCTGACGAGTGTTTCCACCGCTGACAGTGTTTCCCCGCTGACGAGTGTTTCCCCCAGCGGCAGAAGTGCTTCCTCTGACGAGTGTTTCCTACCGCTGACGAGTGTTTCCCCACCGCTGGCATTCCCCAGCTGACAGTGCTTCCTCTGACAGTGCTTCCACCGCTGAAGTGTCCACCGCTCAGTGCTTCCCCAGCTGACAGTTTTTCCTCCTGACGAGTGCTTCCCATGACGAATGTTTCCCACCATGACAGTGTTTCTTCCTGACGAAGCTTCCCCAACTGACAAGTGCTTCCTCTGACAGTGCTTCCCCACTGGTGATGTTTTATGACAGTGTTTCCTCCTGACGAGTGCTTCCCCAGCTGACAGTGCTTCCTCCTGATGAGTGCTTCCCCCGCTGACAGTGTTTCCCACCCTGACAAGTTGTTTCCACCGCTGACGAATGTTTCCACCGCTGACGAGTGCTTCCCGCTGTGATGTTTCTCCCCCTGACGAGTGCTTCCCCAGCTGACGATTGCTTCCTCCTGACGAGTGCTTCCACCGCTGACGAGTTGTTCCCACCGCTGACGAATGTTTCCCACCGCTGACAGTGCTTACCCCGCTGACGAGTGTTTCTCCCCGCTGACGAGTGCTTCCCCAGCTGACGGTGCTTCCTCCCTGACGAAGTGTTTCCTACCGCTGACGAATGTTTTTCCCCGGTGACTAGTGTTCCCCCTGCTGACGAGTGCTTCCCCCTCTGACGAGTATTCCCCCCGCTGACGGTGTTTCCTACCGCTGACGAGTGTTTCCCACCGCTGACAGTGTTTCCCACCGGTGACAGTGCTTCTCCCCTGATGAGTGCTTCCCCGCTGATGTTTCCCCCATGACAGTGTTTCCCCCACTGACGAGTGTTTCCCACCGCTGTCGAGTGTTTCCCGCTGACGGTGTTTCCCCGCGACAGTGTTTCCCCAGCTGACGAGTGTTTCCCACCATGACAGTGTTTCCCCCGACGAGTGTTTCCCCAACTGACAGTGCTCTCCTGACGAGTGTTTCCTACCGCTGACGAGTGTTTCCCACCGCTGGCAGTGCTTCCCCCAGCTGACAGTGCTTCCTCCCTGACGAGTACTTCCACCACTGACGAGTGTTTCCCGCTGGCAGTGCTTCCCCCAGCTGACGAGTTTTTCCTCCCTGACGAGTGCTTCCCCATGACGAATGTTTCCCACCGCTGACGAGTGTTTCTTCCTGACGAAGCTTCCCCCAACCCAAGTGCTTCCTCCTGACGAGTGCTTCTTTCCCCCAGCTGACGAGTGCTTCCTCCCTGATGAGTGCTTCCCCCGCTTGACAGAGTGTTCCCACCATGACCGCGATTAACTTCTCCCCCAGCTGAAGAATTAGCCTTCTCCCCCTTTGACAGTACTTCCCCCAGCTTGTTGATGCTTCCCCAGCTGACGGTGCTTCCTCCTGACGAGTGCTTCCCACCGCTGACAGGTTGTTTCCACCATGACGAATATTTACCGCTGACGAGTGCTTACCCCGCTGACGAATGTTTCTCCCGCTGGCGAGTGCTTCCCCAGCTGACGAGTTTTCCTCTGACGAGTGCTTCCCCCGCTGACGAATGTTTCCCACCGCTGACGAGTGTTTCTTCCCTGACGAAACTTCCCCAACTGACGAGTGCTTCCCTGACGAGTGCTTCTCCCGCTGACAGTGTTTCCCACCGCTGACGAGTGTTTCTCCCTGACGAGTGCTTCCCCCAGCTGACAGTGCTTCCTCCTGATAGAGTGCTTCCCCCGCTGACGAGTGTTTCCACCGCTGACGAGTGCTTCTCCCCAGCTGAAGTGCTTCTCCCCGCTGACACAGTGCTTCCCCAGCTGACGAGTGCTTCCCCCAGCTGACGATTGCTTCTCCTGACGAGTGCTTCCCACCGCTGACGGTTGTTTCCACCATGACGAATGTTTCCACCCCATGAAGAGTGCTTACCCCGCTGACGAATGTTTCTCTACATGACGAGTGCTTCCCCAGCTGACGAGTGCTTCCTCCTGACAGTGTTTCCTACCGCTGACGAATGTTTTCCCCCAGTGACTAGTGTTTCCCCCTGCTGAGCAAGTGCTTCCCCCCTCTGACAGTATTCCCCCCGCTGACGAGTGTTTCCTGCCCAGCAGTGTTTCCCACCGCTGACAGGTGTTTCCCACCGGTGACAGAGTGCTTCTCCCTTGATGAGTGCTTCCCCCTGCTGACAGTGTTTCCCACCACCGCTGACAGAGTGCTTCCCCCATGACAGAGTGCTTCCCCCCGGTGACTAGTGCTTCCTCCCAACTGACAGTGCTTCTTGACAGAGTGCTTCTCCCAGCTGACAGTGCCCCTCTCAGCTGACAGTGCCCCTCCCAGCTGACAGGTGCCCCTCCCAGCTGACGAGTGCCTCCCAGCTGACAGTGCCTCCCAGTGACAGTGCCCCCTCCCAGCTGACAGTGCCTCCCAGCTGACAGTGCCCCCTCCCAGCTGACAGAGGTGCCCCATTGGTAAATCGTTGCTCTGCCAGTGTGTACACAAGCCTAATAGATTATCATACACTATAAATTGTATTGTTATTGTAGTTGAGGATTTTCTGTTATGTTTTGTTGATACAGTAAACTTGGCTAACAAACTGGCTATCTTCTTTTCAAATCTGCTTAAAAGCTTATCGAAAAACTTCATCGGGTTTGGCGTAAGTTAACTTAGGTTAGGTTGGGATGGAAGGTTAGATTAGGTAAGCGTGGGACATGTTAGGGTTATGCTAGGTTGCATTAGGTTAGGTTGGGTTAGATTAGGTAAGTTAGGTTGAATTAGGTTAGGTTGAGTTTTGGAGTGCATTGGTTAGTTTAGGTAAGCGTGGGACATGTTAAGTTAGTTAGGTTAGGTTAGGTTGGTTTAGGGTTGGTTAGATTAGTATGGATTCGGTTTGGGTGGAATAGGTTAAAGGTGGGTTTGGGTGGATCAGATTAATTAGGTTAAATGTAACTCTTAATACTAACGAGACAGATCTGTTGGTGTACATGGAGAAAAGACGGTGTATGTGTACAGCCCCGCAGTCAACGCTCGGTGTTGTCCACTGATCTCATTTTTTAATAGTGTAAAATGTACGAGAGGTATGAAGGTGGGTCCCTAGCCCCCCAAATGGACGTCTCTGTTTTGAAGGTCGATAACATCTCGTCGTACTTACGGTTTATCTACAGTATAATATTACGATGTAAATCACTGTGTACCATTACTAAGGCCAGTTTATTTTTTAGTGGGTATGTGAAAAATAGGTTGATGCAGCTCATGTATTGATGTGGCTTATAATGATGCAGCTCGCATGATTGGCTCATATGATGCAGCTCATAATGATGGAATGCATGATTACGCTCATATGATTGCAGCTCATAAATGATGGAGCTCGCCAATGATGCAGCTCACTGTGATGCAGCTCGCCAATAGTGTCCGCAAGGTAATTTGGAGCTCATCATCCACAACTGTTTTAGGAAGGAATATTTGGAGTGTGTCCTCTATGACTTTCTGTTGGCAAAGTGATCGTAATTTGACAGAAGAAAGTTAGCGGGATGAGTATACCTATATACCAAAAATATTCTTGTTTTATTTGTTTAAATATGTTTGGTTGTGTGGCCAGCGAGCGTGCTCGGTTATGGCCGCACCAACAATATTAGAGACCTTTGAATACAGAGACATTCACAGTATACCAACACTATGTTGCAGTCTTCTTCACTCTAAGTACAGTTTATCAAACACCAAAATATTGTTTGTAGTACTTAAGCGGAAAATACTAATGACATGTAAGTAGACAGTTAAGTTCATCCGTTTGTCATGACAGCAGGTACTTAAGTGTTCAGTAACATTCAGAATTAGGTCGTCAATACATACGAAATCCGCGTTATATTTCCGATAATATCAGACGTCAATTGTCGAGAGTGAATGCTGTTTGAATGTTTATCTTTCTGATACAAATTATACATTATTTCCATCACTTAGTACACTGACACATTTCTGGCTGTTTATTTGTGGTTGGTACATAAAAACTTATACTATAATTCACAAGAGCTTCCTTCCCGATTCTAGGAGTTAAGAAAATCAATGAAACAGCGCAAATATGATTGATAGTCATGAACATAAAACAGAAACAATTATATTTGGATGCAGGACCAATTTTATCACCTAACTAAATGGTCTAGTGTTTTTCCTCATTGCTAAGCTTATCATTACAGACGTCTCCGATAAAAAGTAAGATAATTGTAGTCACAGAAGAACATCTGTATATGCTGTAGAACAACAAATACAAGATACTATGATACATTATACACTCTCATAATGCAAAGTAAATCACTGTAGGTTTACCTATTTTCTCAACGCATATTTACTCCCAAAAACGGATCACGGATATGTACTGTACAACATTCACCTCAGCACCAATCTGCCTTCCTTAATCAATTCTAATCATCTCCAATATCTGTTCTATGGTCTGGATCACCTCTGTGACGTGCCTGGGTCCCAGAATATATTGAGGCTCTTGTAAGGAGAAATGACTGTGTGTTATATTCACATCGTGTATTTGCGCTTACATAACCTTACAATATCTCTCGGCGTATGTGGGTCAATATGGCACCGTCGATTATGCCAAATATAGTCGCTAATATATCGGTTATTTTCGCGTTTTAAGGATGTTTTGTTAAGGAAAACGTATTGAATTAAAGTATTTGGATAAAGCTGGTTGTTTGTTGGTATGGAAAGTAAACCTTTGTTTTTAATAGAATCATTACTAGGTGTGTTATTTGATATGGACCAGTGAGTTTGTTATTATATTTACCACTTTAGATAAAAGCTTAGTAAAGGAATATCAATCGATTATCATGCTTAGGGCTAAAAGGCTTGGCGAGTGTGAATAATTGAGGTTTTTGTCTTTGTCCTCCCTCTCAACTCGTTGTGTTGGCGGCAACTCCATACCATACACCAAACAGCTGGACGAGATGGACTCGGCCGGCTTCATCCTCCATCACTTGAGAATGATACTACTTTGATCACAACAACACGCTGATGTGGTCCATTTTGTTGGAATCTATCATCAGTTAGTGACTAATATGGCCAGTCGGTATTGTACTGTTATAACAATTAATACAGTGACCTGAAGCTGTCATAGGTACGAGTATGTTATAAGATTATGGAACAAAATATTTATGTTTTGTTTAGACACGCTGTTACAACACTAAGGAACTCAGGTGTCACTATTATTTTTTTTTTTTACCAGAAGGCCTTAGGATAATAAGTTCCTCACAGCCATGCTTCCTAACTCCACAGTTTAGGTGAAAATTGTCAAGGAGCTTCAAGGCTCTGAATCCTCAATTTAATTTGAATCGAACGGCGGTAGGATAAGGAAGAAGGAAGACACGAGGAAAGTCATGATTTGGGTCAGGAGGAGCTCTTCGTAGACTTCCGAGATCACCTCAAAAGTATCTTTGGAGCAGTCCGATGAATTTCAAAATGAACATCGTGACTCTGTTGTCTTGTGGTAAGGTTGGTGATTCATCCGCTGTGCTTGTCTCCTTTGAGAATTTTAAGTTACTTGTATGAGTGTGTGTACCTATCTTGAGACTCATGAGGCAGAATATGTTAACCAAAGCTCAAAGGGATTAATTTTCAATGCCAAATTTTTGGGAAAACTTATAGATGAGGAATATAAATTATGCCAATGATTCTTTATTTTTCAACCGTAAAAAATAAAATGGTAGTTTTAACAAAAGAGGAGGAGGAAGGGAGGAAAGGGGAAGGGAGGAGGAAGGGGAAGGGTCATTTCTGTGGTGCTTGCGGTCCTCTCATACAGTACTGACACTGCCCGCCAAGCACCGCCTTCGGGATATTACTTTAACGGTTTCGGAATAAAATTTGATCTTACTTCTGTACAGTGAATTGTGTTCTGTTGCTAAAAGGAGATTATTATTATTATTGTATTATTATTATTATTATTATTATTATTATTATTATTATTATTATTATTATTATTATTATTATTATTATGTATTATTATTATTATTATTATTATTATTATTATTATTATTATTATTATTATTATAGGAAGGATTAAATCTTTAGATGTAAAGAATGATCAACCTTCGACAGGAATTTGATGATTAAGACGTGAATTTGATCAGTATTATAAACTAAATACAATTGTTTGTATTATTTGGCAAATTATTTATGGCGGATGACTCTTACAAATTGCATCCCAAACAAAAGTCTTCATCATAAATGGTTACGAGTAAGAAGACATAAATATTGTCTATTGATGCTACTCAATTAATGAATGTGAACAGGTAAATGAGAGATGCCATCATCATTTGCGGAGGAAATGTTGAAATGTTAACATAGACGAGAGTCACTCCCATTAATGTCATCCAAACAAGGCACTTCAACAAACGGTCGCCGACACTTACGGGCAACACAAATTGTTTTGAGCCAACAGCGTAAGTTACCAACTAGGTAATTAATGTAGAGGTAGTGAGTCACCTGACGTAACACCTGGCCTTTACACCTGTACTACTGTTATTGTGAAACCACCAGATTGTGTGTAATAATAATAATAATATTAATAATAATAATAATAATAATAATAATAATAATAATAATAATAATAATAATAATAATAATAATAATAATAATAATAATAATAAACAGTTTATTAATAGAGTTTCAGCCGGTGGCTGAAAATATACCAGACTTACATTTGGTTTTAAGACATAATGATACCAATATGCATTGAATACATTTACAGAGCTGTACAGTACATAAATCAGGAGTTGTTTATTATTTTAACAATAGATGGATGGTGCTGTTCTTATATCTGTCAATTGCGGGCTCTTATGGGCTGAATTTGTGTGTGTGTGTGTGTTGGGGGGGGTGAGTTTGTAACCACTTTCGTGGTCGTCTTCACAAGTTTTTGGGAATACAGTTGTTGTTGTGTGCTGTCAGTACTGGTAATAACCACGTTTACTTTACAATACATTATTGTTGTATCTCTACTACAGAGACGAATCCTTCGAGAGGAATTTAGTGATTAAGACGTGAATTTGATCAGTATTATAAACTAAATATAAATTGTTTATGTGTTGTAGGTATTTATGGCGGATGACTCTTACAAACGTTACATCCCAGAACAAAAGTTTTCATCATAAATGGTTACGAGTAAAGAAGACATAAATGTGTCTATTGATGCTACTCAATTAAGCTGATGTGAACAGGTAAATGAGAGATGCCATCATCATTTTACGGAGAAATGTTGAAATGTTAACATAGACACGAGAGTCACTCATTAACGTCATCAAACAAGGCACTTCAACAAACGGTCGCCGACACTTACAGACACACGAGAGTCACCATTAACGTCATCAAACAAGGCACTTCAACAAACGGTCGCTAACACTTACAGACACACGAGAGTCACCATTAACGTCATCAAACAAGGCACTTCAACAAAATGTCGCCAACACTTACAGACACACGAGAGTCACCATTAACGTCATCAAACATGCACTTCAACAAACGGTCGCCGACACTTACAGACACACGAGAGTCACTTCATTAACGTCATCAAACAAGGCACTTCAACAAACGTCGCCGACACTTACAGACACACGAGAGAGTCACTCATTAACGTCATCAAACAAGGCACTTCAACAAAACGGTCGCCGACACTTACAGCACGCCATCGAGAGTCACTATTAACGTCATCAAACAAGGCACTTCAACAAACGGTCGCCGACACTTACAGACACACGAGAGTCACTTCATTAACGTCATCAAACAAGGCACTTCAACAAACGGTCGCCGACACTTACAGACACACGAGAGTCACCATTAACGTCATCAAACAAGGCACTTCAACAAACGGTCGCCAACACTTACAGACACATCAGAGAGTCAATGGCTAACGTCATCAAACAAGGCACTTCCAACAAACGGCTGCCGACACTTACATGCCACGAGAGTCACCCATTAACGTCATCAAACAAGGCACTTCAACAAACGGTCGCCGACACTTACAGACACACGAGAGTCACCATTAACGTCATCAAACAAGGCACTTCAACAAACGGTCGCCAACACTTACATAGACACACGAGAGTCACCATTAACGTCATCAAAACAAGGCACTTCCAACAAACGGTCGCCAACACTTACAGACAATATCGAGAGTCACCATTAACGTCATCAAACAAGGCACTTCAACAAACGGTCGCCGACACTTACAGACACACGAGAGTCACTCATTAACGTCATCAAACAAGGCAGCACTTCAACAAACGGTCGCCGATACTTACAGACACACGAGAGTCACCTACAACAAGCCATCAAACAAGGCATCAACAAACGCATATCGCCGACACTTACAGACACACGAGAGTCACCTATTAACGTCATCAAACAAGGCACTTCAACAAATGGTCGCCGACACTTACAGACACGAGAGTCACCTATTAACGTCATCAAACAAGGCACTTCCAACAAACGGTCGCCGACACTTACAGACACACGAGAGTCACTCCATTAACGTCATCAAACAGCGTACCCCAACAAACGGTCGCCAACACTTTTACAGACACACGAGAGTCACTCATTAACGTCATCAAACAAGGCACTTCAACAAACGGTCGCCAACACACTTAAGCAGACACACGAGAGTCACTCATTAACGTCATCAAACAAGGCACTTCAACAAACGGTCGCCGACACTTACAGACACACGAGAGTCACTCATTAACGTCATCAAACAAGGCACTTCAACAAACGGTCGCCGACACTTACAGACACACGAGAGTCACTCATTAACGTCATCAAACAAGGCACTTCAACAAACGGTCGCCAACACTTACAGACACACGAGAGTCACTCATTAACGTCATCAAACAAGGCACTTCAACAAACGGTCGCCAACACTTACAGACACACGAGAGTCACTCATTAACGTCAAACAAGGCACTTCAACAAACGGTCGCCAACACTTACAGACACACGAGAGTCACTCATTAACGTCATCAAACAAGGCACTTCAACAAACGGTCGCCGACACTTATAGACACACGAGAGTCACTCATTAACGTCATCAAACAAGGCACTTCAACAAACGGTCGCCGACACTTATAGACACACGAGAGTCAC
>NW_024718715.1:0-12801 GCF_018991925.1 Homarus americanus
CTGATCGAGTAAGACAAAGTCCCCTGATCGAGTATAACAAAGTCACCTGTTCGAGTCTAAGAAAGTCCCCTTATCGAGTAAAACAAAGTCCACTATTCGAGTATAACAAAGGCCCCTGGTCGAGTATAACAAAGTCCCCTGATCGAGTATAACAAAAGTCCCCTAACCGAGTATAACAAAGTCCCCTAATCGAGAATCAAAATGTCCCCTGGTGCAGCGTAACAATGATCCCTGATCAAGTATAAAAAAGTCCCCTGGCCCAGTATAACAAAGTCCCTAGATCGAGCATACCAAAGTCCCCTGATCGATTATAACAAAGTCCCCCGGTCGAGTATAGCAAAGGGCCCTGATCGAGTAAGACAAAGTCCCCTGATCGAGTATAACAAAGTCCCCTGATCCTAGTATAACAAAGCCCCATGGACGAGTATAACAAAGTCCCCTGAACCGAGTATAACAAAGTCCCCTGATCGAGTATAACATATCCCCTGATCGAGTATAACAAAGTCCCTGGTGGAGTATAACAAAGGCCCCTGGCCGGGTATAACAAAGTCCTCTGATCAAGTATAACAAAGTCCTCTGATCGAGGATAACAAAGTCCACTAATCAAGTATAACAAAGTACCCTCATCGCGTATAACATATCCCCTGATTGAGTATAACAAAGTCCACTGGTCGAGTATAACAAAGTCCCCTGATCGAGTATAACAAAGGCCCCTCATCGATTATAGCAAAGTCCATTGGTCAAATATAGGAAAGTCCACTGATCGAGTATGACAAAGTCCCCTGATCAAGTATAAAAGAGTACCCTGGTCGAGTATAACAAAGTCCCCTGGTCGAGTATAGCAAAGTCCCCTGGTCGAGTATAACTAAGCCCCCTCATCGAGTATAACAAAGGCCCCTAATCGAGTATAACAAAGTCCCTGATTGAGTATAACAAAGTCCTCTGGTTGAGTATAACAAAGTCCCCTGATCGAGTATAACATATCCCCTGTTCGAGTATAACAAAGTCTTCTGGTCGAGTATAAAAAAGTCCCCTGGTCGAGTATAACAAAGTCCCCTAATCGAATAAAACAAAGTCCTCTGGTCAAGTATAAAAAAGTCCCCTGGTCGAGTATAACAAAGTCCCCGGTTCGTGTATAAATAAGTCCCCTGGTCGAGTATAGCAAAGTCCCCTGATAAAGTATAACAAAGCCTCCTCATCGAGTATAACAAAGTCCCCTGATCGAATATAACAAAGCCCCCTGCTCGAGTATAAGAAAGTCACCTGATCGAATATAACAAAGTCCCCTGCTCGAGTATAACAAAGTCCCCTGATCGAGTATAAGAAAGGCCCCTTATCGAGTATAACAAAGTCCGTTGGTCAAGTATAAAAAGTCCCCTGGTCCAGTATAACAAAGTCCCCTGATCGAGTATAACATATCCCTTGATCGAGTATAACAACGTCTCCTGGCCCAATTTAACAAAGACCCTAGATCGAGCATAACAGAGTCCCCTAATCGATTATAACAAATTCTCCTGGTCGAGTATAACAAAGGGCCCTGATCGAGAAAGACAATGTCCCCTGATCGAGCATAACAAAGTCCCATGATCCTAGTATAACAAAGCCCCCTGGACGAGTATAACATATCCCCTGATCGAGTATAACAAAGTCCTCTGGTCGAGTATAAAAAAGTCCCCTGATCGAGTATAACAAAGTCTCCTGCTCGAGTATAACAAAGTCCCCTGATCGAGTATAACAAAGTCCCCTAGTCGAGTATAGCAAGTCCCCTCATCAAGTATAACAAAGCCTATTGATCGAGTATAACAAAGTCCCCTAATCGAGTATAACAAAGTCCCCTGGTTGACTATAACAAAGTCCCTGATCGAGTATAACAAAGGCCCCTCATCGAGTATAGTAAAGTCCATTGGTCAAATATAGAAAAGTCCACTGATCGAGTATAACAAAGTCCCCTGATCGAGTATAACAAAGTCCCCTGATCATGTATGAAAAAGTCCCCTGGTCGAGCAAAACAAAGCCCCCTCATCGAGTATAACAAAGGCCCCTAATCGAGTATAACAAAGTCCATTGGTCAGGTATAAAAAAGTCCCCTTTCGAGTCTAACATTAAGTCCCCTTATTGAATATAACAAAGTCCCCTGATCGAGTATAACAAAGTCCCCTGTTCCAGTATAACGCAGTCCCCTGATCGAGTATAACATATCCCCTAATCAAGTATAACAAAGTCTCCTGGCCCAGTATAACAAACTCCCCAGATCGAGCATAACAAAGTCCCCTGACCAAGTATAACAAATGCCTCTGTTCGAGTATAACAAAGTCCTCTGGTCGAGAATAACAAAGTCCCCTGATCCTAGTATAACAAAGCCCCCTGGACGAGTATAACAAAGTCCCTGATCGAGTATATCAAAGTCCCCTGATTGAATATAGCAAAGTCCCCTGGTCGAGTATAACAAAGTTTTCTAATCGAGTATAGCAAAGGCCCCTCGTCGAGTATAACAAAGTCTTCTGATCGAGTATAACAAAGTCCCCTGATCGAGTATAACAAAGTCCCCTAATCAAGTATAACAAAGTCCCCTGATCGAGTATAACATAACCCCTGATCGAGTATAGCAAAGTCCTCTGCTCGAGTATAACAAAGTCCCATGATCGAGTATAACAAAGTCTCCTGGTCGATAATAACAAAGTCCCCAGATCGAGTATAACAAAAGCCCCTCATCGAGTATAGCAAAGTCCATTGGTCAAATATAGGAAAGTCCACTGATCGA
This sequence comes from Homarus americanus, assembly GCF_018991925.1. Taxonomy (NCBI): domain Eukaryota; kingdom Metazoa; phylum Arthropoda; class Malacostraca; order Decapoda; family Nephropidae; genus Homarus; species Homarus americanus. The sequence goes on from NW_024718715.1 coordinate 2,762, forward strand.
GTATGACAAACTCCCCTGATTAATTATAAAAAAGTCCCCTGGTCGAGTATAACAAAGTCCCCTGATCGAGTATAACAAAGTCCCCGGGTCGATTATAACAAAGCCCTCTCATCGAGTATAACAAAGGGCCCTAATCGAGTATAACAAAGTCCCCTGATTGAGTATAACAAAGTCCCCTGATGGAGTAAACAAAGTCCCCTGCTCGAGTATAATAAAGTCGCCAGATCGAGTACAACAAAAGCCTATCATCGAGTATAACAAAGTCCATTGGTCAAGTATAAAAAAGTCCCCTGGTCGAGTATAACAAAGACCCCTGATCGAGTATAACAAAGTCCCCTGGTCGAGTATAGCAAAGTCCCCTGATCGAGAATAACAAAGCCTCCAGATCGAGTGTAACAAAGTCCCCTGATCGAGTTTAACACAGCCCCCTTCTCGAGTATAACAAAGGCCCCTGATCGAGTATAACAAAGTCCCCTGATCGAGAATAACAAATCCGCCTAATCGATATTAACAAAGTTCCCTGGTCGAGTATAACAAAGTCCCCTGTTCGAGTCTAACAAAGTCCCTTATCGAGTATAACAAATTCCCCTTATCGAGTATAACAAAGTCCCTTTAACGAGTATAACAAAGTCTAGTGATCAAGAATAACAAAGGCCCCTGGACGAGTATAACAATGTCCCTTGTTCGAGTAAAACAAAAGTCCCTTGATCGAGTATAACAAAGTACCCTGGTCGAGTATAACAAAGTTTTCTTATCGAGTATAACAAAGGCCCCTGGTCGAGTATAACAAAGGATCTACCAGTCAAGAATTATAAACAAGGAATTCCACAATTAAGGAGTATAACAAAGTCCCCTAATCAAAGTGGGAGCAGAGAGTCCTCAAGCCAGAGTGTAAACACATCCTAGTCCCATTATAAACAGAGTCCACTGGTCAAAATTGCATAAGCAAGAAGCCCCTGAGTCAGGTATAAAGGTCAGCTACCGAGGTATAACCAAAGTCCCCAGATCAGGAGTATAACAAAGGCCTCTCATCTAGTATAACAAAGTCCATTGGTCAAGTATAAAAAAGTCCCCTGGTTGAGTATAACAAAGACCCCTGATCGAGTATAACAAAGTCCCCTGGTCGAGTATAGGAAAGTCCCCTGATCGAGGATAACAATGCCCCCAGATCGAGCATAACAAAGTCCCCTGATTGAGTATAACAAAGTCCCCTGATCGAGTATAACAAAGTCCTCTGGTTGAGTATAACAAAGTCCCCTGATCGAATATAACATATCCACGATCAGGTATAACAAAATTCCCTGAATCGAGAGTATGACAAAGTCCCCTTTTTAATTTTGAAAAAGTCCCCTGGTTGAGTATAACAAAGTTCCCTGATCGAAAATAAAAAAGTCCCCTGGTCGAGTATAACAAAGCCCCCTCATCGAGTAAAACAAAGGCCCCTAATCGAGTATAACAAAGTCCAGTGATCGAGTATAACATATCCCCTCATCGAGTATAACAAAGTCCTCTGGTCGAGTATAAAAAAGTCCCCTGATCGACTATAACAAAGGTCACTCATTGAGTATAACAAAGTCCATTGATCAAGTATAACAAAGGCCTCTCATCTAGTATAACAAAGTCCATTGGTCAGGTATAGAAAAGTCCCCTGGTCGAGTATAGCAAGTCTCCTGATCGAATATAACAAAGTCCCCTGGTCGAGTATAGCAAAGTCCCCTGCCGAGTATAACAAAACCTCCTCATCGAATATAACAAAGTCCCCTCATCGAGTATTACAAAGCCCCCTGCTCGGGTATAAGAAAGTCCCTTGATCGGGTATAAGAAAGTCCCCTGATCGAGTATAACAAAGGCCTCTGATCGAGTCCAAAAAAGGCCCCTATTCGAGTATAACAAAGTCCACTGATCTAGTATAACAAAGGCCCCTGATCAAGTATAAGAAAAGCCCCTCATCGAGTATAACAAAGTCACCTGATCGAGTATAACTAAGCCGCCTAATCGAGTATAACAAAGTCCCCTGGTCGAGTATAACAAAGTCCCCTGTTCGAGTCTAACAAAGTCCCCTTATCGAGTATAACAAATTCCCCTTATAGAGTATTACAAAGACCCCTTATCGAGTATAACAATGTCCCCTGATCGAGTATAACAAAAGTCCCTTGATCGAGTATAACAAAGTCCCCTGATCGAGCATAAAAAAGTCCCCTGGCCCAGTATAACAAAGTCCCCATATCGAGCATAACAAAGTCCCCTGATCGATTATAACAAAGTCCCCTGGTCGAGTATAGCAAAGGGCCCTGATCGAGTAAGACAAAGTACCCTGATCGAGTATAAGAAAGTCCCCTGATCGAGTATAACAAAGCCCCCTGACCGAGTATAACAAAATTCCCCTGATCGAGTATGACAAAGACCCCTTTTTAATTTTGAAAAAGTCCCCTGGTTGAGTATAACAAAGTTCCCTGATCGAGTATAAAAAAGTCCCCTGGTCGAGTATAACAAAGCCCCCTCATCGAGTAAAACAAAGTACCCTTTTGGATCGAGTATAACAAAGTCCCCTGATCGAGAATAACAAATCCGCCTAATCGAGTATAACAATGCTCCCTGGTCGAGTATAACAAAGTCCCCTGTTCGAGTCTAACAAAGTCCCCTTATCGAGTATAACAAATTCCCCTTATCGAGTATAACAAAGTCCCTTTAACGAGTATAACAAAGTCTAGTGATCGAGTATAACAAAGTACCCTGGTCGAGTATAACAAAGTTTTCTTATCGAGTATAACAAAGGCCCCTGGTCGAGTATAACAAAGTCCTCATATCGAGTATAACAAAATTCCCCTGATCGAATATAACAAAGTCCCCTAATCAATTATAGCAAAGTCCCCTCATCGAGTATAACATATCCCCTGATCGAGTATAACAAAGTCCTCTGGTCGAGTATAGCAAAGTCCCATGATCGAGTATAAAAAAGTCCCCTGGTCGAGTATAACAAAGTCCCCTGATCGAGGATAACAAAAGCCCCTCATCGAGTATAACAAAGTCCCCTGATTGAGTATAACAAACTCCCCTGATCGAGTATAACAAAGTCCTCTGGTTGAGTATAACAAAGTCCCCTCATCGAATATAACATATCCCCTGATCGAGTATAACAAAATTCCCCTGATCGAGTATAACAAAGTCCCTGCTTAATTTGAAAAATGTCCCTGTTGAGTATAACAAAGTTCCCTGATCGATTATAAAAAGTCCCCTGGTTGAGTATAACAAAGCCCCCTCATCGAGTAAAACAAAGGCCCCTAATCGAGTATAACAAAGTCCACTGATCGAGTATAACATATCCCCTAATCGAGTATAACAAAGTCCTCTGGTCAAGTATAAAAAAGTCCCCTGATCGAGTATAACAAAGGTCCCTCATTGAGTAAAACAAAGTCCATTGATCAAGTATAAAAAAGTCCCCTGGTCGAGTATAACAAAGTCCTCTGATCGGGTATAACAAAGTCCTCTGGTTCGAGTATAAAATAATCCCCTGATCGAGAGTAACAAAGTCCCCTTCTCGAGTATAACAAAGTCCCCAGATCGAGCATAACAAAGTCCCCTAATCGATTATAACAAAGTCCCCTGGTCGAGTATAACAAAGGACCCTGATCGAGTAAGACAAAGTCCCCTGAATCGAGTATAACAGAGTCCCTGGTGGAGTATAACAAAGTCCCCTGGTCGAGTATAACAAAGTTTTCTAATCGAGTATAACAAAGGCTCCTGGTCGAGTATAACAAAGTCCTCTGATCAAGTATAACAAAGTCCTTTGATCGAGTATAAAAAAGTCCCCTAATAAAGTAAAACAAAGTCACCTAATCGAGTATAACAAAGTCCCCTGATCGAGTATAACATATCCCCTGATCGAGTATAACAAAGTTCTCTGGTCGAGTATAACAAAGTCCCCTGATCGAGTATAACAATGTCCCCTGGTCGAGTATAGCAAAGGCCATTGGTCAAATATAGGAAAGTCCACTGATCGAGTATGACAAACTCCCCTGATCAAGTATAAAAAAGTCCCCTGGTCGAGTATAACAAAGTCTCCTGATCGAGTATAACAAAGGCCCCTGGACGAGTATAACAAAGTCCCCTGATCGAGTATAACAAAAATCCCTTGATCGAGTATAACAAAGTACCCTGGTCGAGTATAACAAAGTTTTCTTATCGAGTATAACAAAGGCCCCTGGTCGAGTATAACAAAGTCCTCTGATCGAGTATAACAAAATTCCCCTGATCGAGTATAACAAAGTCCCCTAATCAAGTATAGCAAAGTCCCCTCATCGAGTATAACATATCCCCTGATCGAGTATAACAGAGTCCTCTGGTCGAGTATAACAAAGTTCCCTGATCCAGTATAAAAAAGTCCCCTGGTCGAGAATAACAATGTCCCCTGATCGAGGATAACAAAAGCCCCTCATCGTGTATAACAAAGTCCCCTGATTGAGTATAACAAACTCCGCTGATCGAGTTTAACAAAGTCCTCTGGTTGAGTATAACAAAGTCCCCTGATCGAATATAACATATCCCCTGATCGAGTATAACAAAATTCCCCTGATCGAGTATGACAAAGTCCCCTGTTTAATTTTGAAAATGTCCCCTGGTTGAGTATAACAAAGTTCCCTGATCGATTATAAAAAAGTCCCCTGGTTGAGTATAACAAAGCCCCCTCATCGAGTAAAACAAAGGCCCCTAATCGAGTATAACAAAGTCCACTGATCGAGTATAACATATCCCCTAATCGAGTATAACAAAGTCCTCTGGTCAAGTATAAAAAAGTCCCCTGATCGAGTATAACAAAGGTCCCTCATTGAGTATAACAAAGTCCATTGATCAAGTATAAAAAAGTCCCCTGGTCGAGTATAACAAAGTCCTCTGATCGGGTATAACAAAGTCCTCTGGTTCGAGTATAAAAAAGTCCCCTGATCGAGAGTAACAAAGTCCCTTCTCGAGTATAACAAAGTCCCCAGATCGAGTATAACAAAGGCCTCTCATCTAGTATAACAAAGTCCATTGGTCTAGTATAACCAAGGACCTGATCGAGAGTAAGACCGAAAGTCCCCTGGATCGAGTATAACAGGAATCCCTGGTGGAGTATAACAAAAGTCCCCTGGTCGAGTATAACAAAGTTTTCTGTCGAGTATAACAAGGCTCTGGTCGAGTATAACCAAAGTCCTCTGATCCAAGTATAACAAAATCATTTGATGCGGTATAAAAAAGTCCCCTAATCAAGTAAACAAAGTCACCTAATCGAATATAACAAAGTCCCCTGATCGAGTATAACATAACCCCTGATCGAGTATAACAAAGTTCTCTGGTCGAGTATAACAAAGTCCCCTGATCGAGTATAACAATGTCCCCTGGTCGAGTATAGCAAAGTCCATTGGTCAAATATAGGAAAGTCCACTGATCGAGTATGACAAACTCCCATGATCAAGTATAAAAAAGTCCCCTGGTCGAGTATAACAATGTCCCCTGATCGAGTATAACAAAGTCCCCTGGTCGAGTATAACAAAGGCCCCTAATCGAGTATAACAAAGTCCCTTGATTTAGTATAACTAAGTCCCCCGATCGAGTATAACAAAGTACTCTGGTTGAGTATAACAATGTCCCCTGATCGAGTATAACATATCCCCTAATCGAGTATAACAAAGTCCTCTGGTCGAGGATAAAAAAGTCCCTTGATCGCGTATAACAAAGTCCCCTGGTCGTGTATAACAAAGTCCCCTTATCGAGTATAACAAAGTCCCCTGATCCTAGTATAACAAAGCCCACTGGACGAGTATAACAAAGACACCTGAACCGAGTATATCAAAGTCCCCTGATCGAATATAACATATCCCCTGATCGAGTATAACAAAGTCCCTTGTGGAGTATAACAAAGTCCCCTGGTCGATTATAACAAAGTTTTCTAATCGAGTATAACAAAGGGCCCTGGTCGAGTATAACAAAGTTTTCTAATCGAGTATATCAAAGGCCCCTGGTCGAGTATAACAAAGTCCTCTGATCAAATATAACAAAGTCCTTTGATCGAGTATAACAAAGTCCCCTAATCAAGTATAACAAAGTCCCCTGGTCGAGTTTAACAAAGGGCCCTGATCGAGTAAGAAAAAGTCCCTGATCGAGTATAACAAAGTTCCCTGATCCTAGTATAACAAAGCCCACTGGACGAGTATAACAAAGACACCTGAACCGAGTATAACAAAGTCCCCTGATCGAGTATAACAAAGTCCCTGGTGGAGTATAACAAAGTCCCCTGGTCGAGTATAACAAAGTTGTCTAATCGAGTATAACAAACGCCCCTGGTCGAGTATAACAAAGTCCTCTCATCAAGTATAACAAAGTCCCCAAATCAAGTATAACAAAGTCCCCTGGACGTATATAACAAAGTCACCTGATCGAGTATAACAAAAGGCCCCTCATTGAGTATAACAAAGTCCATTGGTCAAGTATAAAAAGTCCCCTGGACGAGTATAACAAAGTCCCTTGATCAAGTATAACATAGCCCCTGGTCGAGTATAACAAAGTCCTCTGGTCGATTATAAAAAAGTCCCCTGTTCGAGTATAATAAAGCCCCCTGCTCGAGTATAAGTAGGTCCCCTGATCGAGTATAACAAAGTCTCCTGATCGAGTATAACAAAACCCCTCATCGAGTCCAAAAAAGGCCCCTAATCGAGTATAACAAAGTTCCCTGATCTAGTATAACATAGGCCTCTGGTCGAGTATAACAAAGGCCCCTCATCGAGTATAACAAAGTCCCCTGATCGATTATAACAAAGCCGCCTAATCGAGGATAACAAGGTCCCCTTGTCGAGTATAACAAAGTCCCCTGATCGAGTATAACAAAGGCCTCTGGTCGAGTATAACAAAGTCCCCTGATCGAGTATAACAAAAATCCCCTGATCGAGTATAACAACGTCTCGTGGCCCAGTTTAACAAAGTCCACAGATCGAGCATAACAAAGTCACCTAATCGATTATAACAATGTCCCTTGGTCGAGTATAACAAAGGGCCCTGATCGAGTAGAACAAATTACCCTGATCAAGCATAACAAAGTCCCCTGATCCTAGTATAACAAAGCCCCCTGGACGAGTATAACAAAGTCCCCTGAACCGAGTATAACAAAGTCCCCTTATCGAGTATAACATATCCCCTGATCGAGTATAACAGAGTCCCTGGTGGAATATAACAAAGTCCCCTGGTCGAGTATAACAAAGTTTTCTAATCGAGTATAACAAAGGGTCCTGGTCGAGTATAACAAAGTCCTCTGATCAAGTATAACAAAGTCCTTTGATCGAGTATAAAAAAGTCCCCTAATCAAGTAAAAAAAAGTCCCCTGATTGAGTATAACAAAGTCCCCTGATCGCGTATAACATATCCTTTGATCGAGTATAACAAATTCCTCTGGTCGAGTATAACAAACTCCCCTGATCGAGAATAACAAAGTCCCCTTGTCGAGTATAGCAAAGTCCCCTGATCGAGTATAACAAAGGCCCCTCATCGAGTATAACATTGGTCATATATAGGAAAGTCCACTGATCGAGTATGACAAAGTCCCCTAATCAAGTTCAAAAAAGTCCCCTGGTCTCGTATAACAAAGTCCCCTGATCGAGTATAACAAAGGCCCCTCATTGAGTATAACAAAGTCCATTGGCCAAGTATAAAAAAGCCCCTGGTCGAGTATAACAAAGTCCCCTGGTCGAGTATAACAAAGTCCCCTGTTCGAGTCTAACAAAGTCCCCTTATCGAGTATAACAAATTCCCCTTATAGAGTATTACAAAGACCCCTTATCGAGTATAACAAAGTCCGGTGATCGAGTATAACAAAGGCCCTGGTCGAGTATAACAATGTCCCCTGATCGAGAATAACAAAAGTCCCTTGATCGAGTATAACAAAGTCCCCTGATCGAGCATAAAAAAGTCCCCTGGCCCAGTATAACAAAGTCCCCATATCGAGCATAACAAAGTCCCCTGATCGTATATAACAAAGTCCCCTGGTCGAGTATAGCAAAGGGCCCTGATCGAGTAAGACAAAGTACCCTGATCGAGTATAAGAAAGTCCCCTGATCGAGTATAACAAAGCCCCCTGGACGAGTATAACAAAGTCCCCTGGTCGAGTATAACAAAGTCCCCTGTTCGAGTCTAACAAAGTCCCCTTATCGGGTATAACAAATTCCCCTTATCGAGTATAACAAAGTCCCCTTAACGAGTATAACAAAGTCTCCTGATCGAGTTTAACAAAGGCCCCTGGACGAGTATAAGAAAGTCCCCTGATCGAGTATAACAAAAGTCCCTTGATCGAGTATAACAAAGTACCGTGGTCGAGTATAACAAAGTTTTCTTATCGAGTATAACAAAGGCCCCTGGTCGAGTATAACAAAGTCCTCTGATCGAGTATAACAAAATTCCCTGATCGAGTATAACAAAATCCCCTAATCAAGTATAGCAAAGTCCCCACATCGAGTATAACATATCCCCTGATCGAGTATAACAAAGTCCTCTGGTCGAGTATAACAAAGTCCCCTGATCGAGTATAAAAAAGTCGCCTGGTCGAGTATAACAAAGTCCCCTGATCGAGGATAACAAAAGCCCCTCATCGTTTATAACAAAGTCCCCTGATTGAGTATAACAAACTCCCCTGATCCAGTATAACAAAGTCCTCTGGTTGAGTATAACAAAGTCCCCTGATCGAATATAACATATCCCCTGGTCGAGTATAACAAAATTTCCCTGATCGAGTATGACAAAGTCCCCTGTTTAATTTTGAAAATGTCCCCTGGTTGAGTATAACAAAGTTCCTGATCGATTATAAAAAAGTGCCCTGGTTGAGTATAACAAAGCCCCCTCATCGAGTAAAACAAAGGCCCCTAATCGAGTATAACAAAGTCCACTGATCGAGTATAACATATCCCCTAATCGAGTATAACAAAGTCCTCTGGTCAAGTATAAAAAAGTCCCCTGATCGAGTATAAAAAAGGTCCCTCATTGAGTATAACAAAGTCCATTGATCAAATATAAAAAAGTCCCCTGGTCGAGTATAACAAAGTCCTCTGATCGGGTATAACAAAGTCCTCTGGTTCGAGTATAAAAAAGTCCCCTGATCGAGTATAAAAAAGTCCCCTGGTCGAGTATAACAAAGCCCCCTCATCGAGTAAAACAAAGGCCCCTAATCGATTATACCAAAGTCCAGTGATCGAGTATAACATATCCCCTCATCGAGTATAACAAAGTCCTCTGGTCGAGTATAAAAAAGTCCCCTGATCGACTATAACAAAGGTCACTCATTGAGTATAACAAAGTCCCCAGATCGAGTATAACAAAGGCCTCTCATTTACTATAACAAAGTCCATTGGTCAAGTATAAAAAAGTCCCATGGTGGAGTATAGCAAAGTCCCCTGATCGAGGATAACAAAGTCCCCAGATCGAGCATAACAAAGTCCCCTGATTGAGTATAACAAAGTCCCCTGATCGAGTATAACAAAGTCCTCTGGTTGAGTATAACAAAGTCCTCTGATCGAGTATAACAAAAATCCCCTGATCGAGTATAACAACGTCTCGTGGCCCAGTTTAACAAAGTCCCCAGATCGAGCATAACAAAGTCCCCTAATCGATTATAACAAAGTCCCCTGGTCGGGTATAACAAAGGACCTGATCAGCGAGTAGACAAAGTCCCTGAATCAGGTATAACAAAGTCCCCTGGTCGAGTATAACAAAGTTTTCTAATCGAGTATAACAAAGGCCCCTGGTCGAGTATAACAAAGTCCTCTGATCAAGTATAACAAAGTCCCCTAATCAAGTTTAACAAAGTCCCCTGGTCGTATATAACAAAGTCACCTGATCGAGTATCACAAAAGGCCCCTCATTGAGTATAACAAAGTCCATTGGTCAAGTATAAAAAGTCCCTGGACGAGTATAACAAAGTCCCTTGATCAAGTATAACATAGCCCCTGGTCGAGTATAACAAAGTCCTCTGGTCGAGTATAAAAAAGTCCCCTGTTCGAGTATAATAAAGCCCCCTCCTCGAG
>NW_024718716.1:0-8731 GCF_018991925.1 Homarus americanus
TGAACAGGCTTTGTGTGTAATATAAGAGTCTAGGACTGCTTATAGTGTCCTGGTGGCCCAAGTTAGTTCCTCGGTCACAATTATGATCGTGGGTTAAAATGAAATATCTACTTTCGGGAAAGTTGGTTAGATAACCAAATTGCGGAAATGGATATCATAGAGCAGGAAATTTGTATCATAAAATTGGAAATTCTACTCACTTGAAGTTGGTTAGATAAACTTTCCGGAAATAGATTATCATAGAACAGGAAATTTGTATCATAAAATGAAATATCTACTTTCAGGAAAGTTGGTTAGATAATAAATTTGCCGAAAATAGATATCATAGAAACGGGAAATTTGTATCATAAAAATGGAAATATCTACTTTCCGCGAGTTGGTTAGATAAACAACTTTCGAAAATAGATATCATAGAAAACGGGAAATTTGTATCATAAAAATGGGAAATATCTACTTTCCGCGAAGTTGGTTAGATCTTCTTTCGAAAATGAGTGTATCATAGAAGGGAAATTTGTATCATAAAATGGAAATATCTGCTCGGGAAAGTTGGTTAGATAACCAAATTTTCGAATAGATTATCATAGAAAACAGGAAATTTGTATATAAAAATGGGAAATATCTACTTTCCGCGAAAGTTGGTTAGATAACAACTTTCCGAAAATAGATTATCATGAAAACGAAATTTGTATCATAAAAATTGGGGAAATATCTACTTCGGAAAGTTGGTTAGATAACAAATTGCGAAAATAGATTATCATAAAACAGGAAATTTGTATCATAAAAATGGGAATATCTACTTTCCGCAGTTGGTTAGATAGTAACATTCCCGAAAATAGATTATCATAGAAAACGGGAAATTTGTATCATAAAATATAGGAAATATCTACTTTCGGGAAAGTTGGTTAGAATAACCAAATTTGCCAAAATAGATTATCATAGAAAACAGGAAGTTTGTTTCATAAAAAATGGGAAATATCTACTTTCCGCGAAAGTTGGTTAGATAAACAACTTTCCGAAAATAGATTATCATAGAAAACGAAATTTGTATCATAAAAATGAAATATCACTTTCCAGGAAAGTTGGTTAGATAACCAAATTTGGCGAAAATAGATTATCATAGAAAACAGGAAATTTGTATCATAAAAATGGGGAAATATCTACTTTCCGCGAAAGTTGGTTAGATAAACAACTTTCGAATGATTATCATAGAAAACAGGAAATTTGTATCATAAAAATGGGAAATATCTACTTTCCGGGAAAGTTGGTTAGATAACCAAATTTGCCAATAGATATCATAGAAAACAGGAAATTTGTATCATAAAAATGGGAAATATCTCCTTTCCGCGAAAGTTGGTTAGATAAACAACTTTCCGAAATAGATTATCATAGAAAACAGGACATTTGTCATAAAAATGGGAAATATCTACTTTCAGGAAAGTTGGTTAGATAACAAATTTGCCGCAAATAATTATCATAGAAAACAGGAAATTTGTATCATAAAAAATTGGAAATATCTACTTTCCGCGAAAGTTGGTTAGATAAACAACTTTCCGAAAATAGATTATCATAGAAACAGGAAATTTATCATAAAAATGGGAAATATCTACTTTCAGGAAAGTTGGTTAGATAACCAAATTTGGCGAAAATAGATTATCATAGAAAACGGGAAATTTGTATCATAAAATGGGAAATATCTACTTCCCGCGAAAGTTGGTTAGATAAACAACTTTCCCGAAAATAGATATCATAGAAACGGAAATTTGTCATAAAAATGGGAAATATCTACTTTCGGGAAGTTGGTTTAGATAACAAATTTGGCGAAAATAGATTATCATAGAAAACGGGAAATTTGTATCATAAAAAATGGGAAATATCTACTTTCCGGGAAAGTTGGTTAGATAACCAAATTTGCCGAAAATAGATTATCATAGAAAACGGGAAATTTGTATCATAAAAAATGGGAAATATCTACTTTCCGCGAAAGTTTCTTAGATAACCAACTTTCCCGAAAATTGATTATCATAGAAAACGAAAAAATTTTTATCATAAAAAATGGGAAATATCGACTTTCCGGGAAAGTTTCTTAGATAACCAACTTTCCCGAAAATAGATTATCATAGAGAACGGGAAATTTGTATCATAAAAAATGGGAAATATCGACTTTCCGGGAAAGTTGGTTAGATAACCAAATTTCGAAAATGGAATATCATAGAAACAGAAATTTGTATCATAAAAAATGGGAAATATCTACTTTCCGCGAAAGTTGGTTAGATAAACAACTTTCCCGTAAATAGATATCATAGAAACGAAATTTGTATCATAAAAATGAAATATCTACTTTCCGGGAAAGTTGGACTAGATAACCTAATTTTGCGAAGTAGATTATCATAGAAAACAGGAAATTTGTATCACAAAAAATGGGAAATATCTACTTTCCGGGAAAGTTGGTTAGATAACCAAATTTGCCGAAAATAGATTATCATAGAAAACGGGAAATTTGTATCATAAAAAATAGGAAATATCTACTTTCCGGGAAAGTTGGTTAGATAACCAAATTTGCCGAAAATAGATTATCATAGAAAACGGGAAATTTGTATCATAAAAAATGGGAAATATCTACTTTCCGCGAAAGTTGGTTAGATAAACAACTTTCCCGAAAATAGATTATCATAGAAAACAGGAAATTTGTATCATAAAAAATGGGAAATATCTACTTTCCGGGAAAGTTGGTTAGATAAACAAATTTGCCGAAAATAGATTATCATAGAAAACGGGAAATTTGTATCATAAAAAATGGGAAATATCTACTTTCTGCGAAAGTTGGTTAGATAAACAACTTTCCCGAAAATAGATTATCATAGAAAACGGGAAATTTGTATCATAAAAAATGGGAAATATCTACTTTCCGGGAAAGTTGGTTAGATAACCAAATTTGCCGAAAATAGATTATCATAGAAAACGGGAAATTTGTATCATAAATAATGGGAAATATCTACTTTCCGCGAAAGTTGGTTAGATAAACAACTTTCACGAAAATAGATTATCATAGAAAACGGGAAATTTGTATCATAAAAAATGGGAAATATCTACTTTCCGGGAAAGTTGGTTAGACATTAAATTTGCCGAAAATAGTTATCATAGAAAACAGAAATTTGTATCATAAAATGGAAATATCTACTTTCCCGCGAAAGTTGGTTAGATAAACAACAAAATAGATTATCATAGAAAAACGTTGTATCATAAAATGGAAATATATCTACTTTCAGGAAAGTTGGTTAGATAACCAAATTTGCCGAAAATGGATTATCATAGAAAACGGGAAATTTGTATCATAAAAAATGGGAAATATCTACTTTCCGCGAAAGTTGGTTAGATAAACAACTTTCCCGAAATAGATTATCATAGAAAACGGGAAATTTGTATCATAAAAAATGGGAAATATCTACTTTCCGGGAAAGTTGGTTAGATAACCAAATTTGCCGAAAATAGATTATCATAGAAAACGGGAAATTTGTATCATAAAAAATGGGAAATATCTACTTTCCGGGAAAGTTGGTTAGATAACCAACTTTCCCGAAAATAGATTATCATAGAAAACAGGAAATTTGTATCATAAAAATGGGAAATATCTACTTTCCGCAAAAGTTTCTTAGATAACCAACTTTCCCGAAAATAGATTATCATAGAAAACGGGAAATTTGTATCATAAAAAATGGGAAATATCTACTTTCCGTGAAAGTTGGTTAGATAACCAAATTTGCCGAAAATTGATTATCATAGAAAACGGGAAATTTGTATCATAAAAAATGGGAAATATCTACTTTCCGCGAAAGTTGGTTAGATAAACAACTTTCCCGAAAATAGATTATCATAGAAAACGGGAAATTTGTATCATAAAAAATGGGAAATATCTACTTTCCGCGAAAGTTGGTTAGATAAACAACTTTCCCGTAAATAGATTATCATAGAAAACGGGAAATTTGTATCATAAAAAATGAGAAATATCTACTTTCCGGGAAAGTTGGTTAGATAACCAAATTTGCCGAAAATAGATTATCATAGAAAACGGGAAATTTGTATCATAAAAAATGGGAAATATCTACTTTCCGCGAAAGTTGGTTAGATAAACAACTTTCCCGTAAAAAGATTATCATAGAAAACGGGAAATTTGTATCATAAAAAATGGGAAATATCTACTTTCCGGGAAAGTTGGTTAGATAACCAAATTTGCCGAAAATAGATTAGCATAGAAAACGGGAAATTTGTATCATAGAAAATGGGAAATATCTACTTTCCGCGAAAATTGGTTAGATAAACAACTTTCCCGAAAATAGATTATCATAGAAAACGGGAAATTTCTATCATAAAAAATGGGAAATATCTACTTTCCGGAAAAGTTGGTTAGATAACGAAATTTGCCGAAAATAGATTATCATAGAAAACGGGAAATTTGTATCATAAAAAATGGGAAATATCTACTTTCCGCGAAAGTTGGTTAGATAAACAACTTTCCCGAAAATAGATTATCATAGAAAACGGGAAATTTGTATCATAAAAAATGGGAAATATCTACTTTCCGGGAAAGTTGGTTAGATAACCAAATTTGCCGAAAATAGATTATCATAGAAAACGGGAAATTTGTATCATAAAAAATGGGAAATATCTACTTTCCGCGAAAGTTGGTTAGATAAACAACTTTCCCGTAAATAGATTATCATAGAAAACGGGAAATTTGTATCATAAAAAATGGGAAATATCTACTTTCCGGGAAAGTTGGTTAGATAACCAAATTTGCCGAAAATAGATTATCATAGAAAACGGGAAATTTGTATCATAAAAAATGGGAAATATCTACTTTCCGCGGAAGTTGGTTAGATAAACAACTTTCCCGAAAATAGATTATCATAGAAAACGGGAAATTTGTATCATAAAAAATGGGAAATATCTACTTGCCGGGAAAGTTGGCTAGATAACCAAATTTGCCGAAAATAGATTATCATAGAAAACGGGAAATTTGTATCATAAAAAATGGGAAATATCTACTTTCCGCGAAAGTTGGTTAGATAAACAACTTTCCCGAAAATAGATTATCATAGAAAACTGGAAATTTGTATCATAAAAAATGGGAAATATCTACTTTCCGGGGAAGTTGGTTAGATAACCAAATTTGCCGAAAATAGATTATCATAGAAAACGGGAAATTTGTATCATAAAAAATGGGAAATATCTACTTTCCGCGAAAGTTGGTTAGATAAACAACTTTCCGAAAATAGATTATCATAGAAAACGGGAAATATGTATCATAAAAAATGGGAAATATCTACTTTCCGGGAAAGTTGGTTAGATAACCAAATTTGCCGAGAAAATAGATATCATAAAACTGGGAAATTTGTATCATAAAAATGGGAAATATCCACTTTCCCGCGAAGTTAGTTAGATAAACAACTTTCCCGAAAATATAGATATCATAGAAACAGAAATTTGTATCATAAAATGGGAAATATCTACTTTCCGCGAAAGTTGGTTAGATAAACAACTTTCCCGAAAATAGATTATCATAGAAAACGGGAAATTTGTATCATAAAAAATGGAAAATATCTACTTTCCGGGAAAGTTTGTTAGATAACCAAACTTTCCGAAAATAGATTATCATAGAAAACGGGAAATTTGTATCATAAAAAATGGGAAATATCTACTTTCCGCGAAAGTTGGTTAGATAAACAACTTTCCCGAAAATAGATTATCATAGAAAACGGGAAATTTGTATCATAAAAATGGGAAATATCTACTTTCCGGGAAAGTTGGTTAGATAACCAAATTTGCCGAAAATAGATTATCATAGAAACAGGAAATTTGTATCATAAAAAATGGGAAATATCTACTTTCCGCGAAAGTTAGTTAGATAACAACTTTCCCGAAAATAGATTATCATAGAATACGGGAAATTTGTATCATAAAAAATGGGAAATATCTACTTTCCGGGAAAGTTGGTTATATAACCAAATTTGCCGAAAACAGATTATCATAGAAAACAGGAAATTTGTATCATAAAAAATGGGAAATATCTACTTTCCGGGAAAGTAGGTTAGATAACCAACTTTCCCGAAAATAGATTATCATAGAAAACGGGAAATTTGTATCATAAAAAATGGGAAATATCTACTTTCCGGGAAAGTTGGTTAGATAACCAACTTTCCCGAAAATAGATTATCATAGAAAACGGGAAATTTGTATCATAAAAAATGGGAAATATCTACTTTCCGAGAAAGTTGGTTAGATAACCAAATTTGCCGAAAATAGATTATCATAGAAAACGGGAAATTTGTATCATAAAAATGGGAAATATCTACTTTCCGCGAAAGTTGGTTAGATAAACAACTTTCCCGAAAATAGATTATCACAGAAAACGGGAAATTTGTATCATAAAAAATGGGAAATATCTACTTTCCGGGAAAGTTGGTTAGATAAACAACTTTCCGAAAATAGATTATCATAGAAAACAGGAAATTTGTATCATAAAAATGGGAAATATCTACTTTCGGAAGTTGGTTATCTACTTTCCGAAAAGTAGATAGATTTTTTACTTTTCAGGAAAGTGGATTATCGATTTTTCGGGGAATGAATTTTCAATTTTAGGAAATATTACCTAATTTTGCGAAGTAGATTATCATAGAAAACGGGAAATTTATCATAAAAATGAAATATCTACTTTCCGGGAAGAAGTTGGTTATCTACTTTTGAAAAAGTAGATGAATTCTACTTTTCGGAAAGTAG
Source organism: Homarus americanus (assembly GCF_018991925.1). NCBI lineage: Eukaryota > Metazoa > Arthropoda > Malacostraca > Decapoda > Nephropidae > Homarus > Homarus americanus. The sequence goes on from NW_024718716.1 coordinate 6,775, forward strand.
ATTATCGATTTTCGGAGGAATAGATTTTTCGAATTTTTGGGAAATATTACCTAATTTTGCAGTAGATTATCATAGAAACGGAAATTTGTATCACAAAAATAGAATTATCTACTTTCAGGAAAGTTGGTTAGATAACCAAATTTTCGAAAATAGATTATCATAGAAAACAGAAATTTGTATCATAAAAATGGAAATATCTACTTTCCGGGAAAGTTGGTTAGATAACCAAATTGCCGAAAATAGATATCATAGAAAAGGAAATTTGTATCATAAAAAATGGGAAATATCTACTTTCCGCGAAAGTTGGTTAGATAAACAACTTTCCCGAAAATAGATTATCATAGAAAACGAAATTTGTATCATAAAAATGGGAAATATCTACTTTCCGGAAAGTTGGTTAGATAACCAAATTTGCCGAAAATAGATTATCATAGAAAACAGGAAATTTGTATCATAAAAATGGGAAATATCTACTTTCCGCGAAAGTTGGTTAGATAAACAACTTTCGAAAATAGATTATCATAGAAAACAGGAAATTTGTATCATAAAAATGGGAAATATCTACTTTCCGCGAAAGTTGGTTAGATAAACAACTTTCCGAAAAATAGATTATCATAGAAAATGGAAATTTGTATCATAAAAATGGGAAATATCTACTTTCAGGGAAAGTTGGTTGAATAACCAAATTTGCCAAAATAGATTATCATAGAAAACAGGAAATTTATCATTAAAAATGGAAATATCTACTTTCCGCGAAAGTTGGTTAGATAAACAACTTTCCGAAAATAGATTATCATAGAAACAGGAAATTTGTATCATAAAAATGAAATATCTACTTTCCGGGGAAGTTGAATAACAAATTGGCGAAAATAGATTATCATAGAAAACAGGAAATTTGTATCATAAAAAATGGAAATATCTACTTTCCGCGAAAGTTGGTTAGATAAACAACTTCGAAAATAGATTATCATAGAACACAGGAAATTTATCATAAAATATGGGAAATATCTACTTTCCGGGAAAGTTGGTTAGATAACCATTGCCGAAAATAGATTATCATAGAAAACAGGAAATTTGTATCATAAAAATGGAAATATCTACTTTCCGGGAAAGATGGTTATCAACTTTCGAAAATTGATTATCTAGACGGGAATTTTATTTTCGGGAATAGTTTTCGAATTTTGGAAATTTTACCAAATTTGCGAAATAGATTATCATAAAACGGAAATTTGTATCATAAAAATGAAATATCTACTTTCAGGAAAGTTGGTTAGATAAACAACTTTCCGAAAATGATATCATAGAAACAGAATTTGTTAAAAATGGAAATATCTACTTTCGGGGAGTTGGTTAGATAACAAATTTGGCGAAAATAGATTATCATAAAAACAGGAAATTTGTATCATAAAAATGGAAATATCTACTTTCCGCGAAGTTGGTTAGATAAACAACTTTCCGAAAATAGATTATCATAGAACAGGAAATTTGTATCATAAAAATGGGAAATATCTACTTTCCGGGAAAGTTGGTTAGATAACCAAATTTGCGAAATAGATTATCATAGAAAAAGAAATTTGTATCATAAAAATTGGAAATATCTACTTTCCGCGAAAGTTGGTTAGATAAACAACTTTCCCGAAAATAGATTATCATAGAAAACGGAAATTTGTATCATAAAAATGGGAAATATCTACTTTCGGGAAAGTTGGTTAGATAAAAATTTGGCAATAGATATCATAGAACAGAATTTGTATCATAAAATGGGAATATCTACTTCGCGAAGTTAGTTAGATAAACCTTTCCGAAGATATCATAAAACAGGAAATTTGTATCATAAAAATGAGGAAATATCTACTTTCCGGGAAAGTTGGTTATCTAATTTGGCGAAAATAGATTATCTTTTGGGAAAATAGATTATCATTTTTTGGGGAATATATTTTCAATTTGGAGATAAACC
>NW_024718717.1:0-10281 GCF_018991925.1 Homarus americanus
GACACAGTTGTAATGGTCACATCAATTGTCAGTGTAACAAATCGAGGTTTAACTCTCTATCAAATTCTTCCTAAATATTGTTCGAAAAATTACTGTTATAATGTTAATATTAGTGTTTCCCTTAATGTTAAGCTCTATTAAATTCCCGTTAAGTATAAGACGAAAACGTAAAGTGAATTGTGATCAAGTTGTGGTGGTCGACGATAGATGGCGTTTTATTGAAGAAAAACAATCCTCCCCACCGTCCTTAGTCTCACACACAAGTAAACAATTACAACTAAACATCCACCAGTGAGTTAAACACGGATAGAGAGAGGGCAAGAAAGAAAGGGGGATAGAAGGAGATAGAGGAAAATTAAGAGAGCAAAGATAGAGAGAGTATTGGCCTTACACACACACACTAGTCTACTAGAGTGAATGAATGCACAGAATGAGATAAAGAAGATGAATAGAGAAGAAAAGCATAAGATAAGATAACAGGATGACCACAGGGGATGAAGACCGGAAATTAATACACACACAGACACTCACGATAAGCCACTGAAAAAGAACAACATAAACATCCGCAGGTCAGCAGGAGTCACTGAATGTCTACTTGAGTCAACTTATATTAAATTCTCCACTTCAGTTAACTTAAGTCACGAAAGATCAAGAACAATGTTGTTAAAAGAGGTAATGGATCACCTGAAGAATCATCACCCCAGCTTATTTCACCTAACGATTAAACCACCCTAACCTAACTTAACCTAACCTAAACCTATTCTATCCTAACCTAAATCTAACCTAACATGTCCTAACCTAACCTCATCCTCTCACAATAGTTTTAGGGTGGTTTAATCGTTAGGTGAAATAAGCTGGGGCGATGATTCTTCAGGTGATCCGAAAATAGTTCTCCATAATAAAAAAAAAGAAAAAGAGAAATAAAATAGAGTAACGCCGTGACTCGATCTCGGTCCTCTAAAATAGCAAACAGAAAGCTTATCCACTGGACCGCAGTTCGGCCATAAATTTGACGTTTTTACGATATTTGAACGTATAATCATGTTCGAAGCTTCAAATGCTTCAATGAAGCTTCGTGACGTCACTCTCAACCTTCATATATAAAGTCTCGACGAACTCGTTTTCGGCCCATTCTTCACTCACTAGCTGCAGCTGACAGGGAGGTAAGACGCCCCACACCCCGCACCTCTAGTCTCCATTATATACGTGTAATTTTTTTCCGACTGTCTACAGTCAATATGGCCAAGAGAAATGGTTATTCTTTTGGTTAGTGTTTATATGTACTTAATTATGGCGTAATAAATGCTGATTTAAGTAACAAACTTACCAGCCGGTTGTTGCAGTTCACTTGGCTTCTAGAGACGTATCCCCAAGTTTCACTGGGCCGTAAGGCCTATGATACCTATTTTGCAGCTTAAACAAATACATTAATATGGTTTAGTATTATATTAAGTGTTTCTCTAACGTCTAACCAGTAATTTATTAACGTTTTAAAACTTTTAGGCAAATATACCGCCAAATGAGCTGTAGTGGAATTCTCCCCTACAAACGCTGTTTGTCGCTGCCTAACCGACCCCACCAATTTCCCAGTGTATGCCTCGTGGTCTAGGTCAACCAGCGCCGCCATACACCACGGAGCGGGGGTCAACTGCTAAGCCACGCCTACCCCCCGCTATTTAAGACCTGACCTCGTGGTGATCTGCCGCTCTCTCTACCTACAGCCACAGCCAGCAACACCTCCTCCTCTGCCGCTGCCTGGCGGCCCTCCCTCCTCCGCCTGCCTGGCGGTCCTCTCTCCCGCTGGCGAGCATGGCGACCCACAAGCTGTCCTTCTCTGAGCGTCCTCACCAACCAGCTCTCTCTACATCACGCTTGTAACCATGCTGCCTTCCCAGCACCAAGCTGCATTGTACATCCAATACAACATGTATATAGAGAGCACATTGTGAGTTTCCTTTCTCCATTCCATCCTGAGTGTGAACCAAACAATCTCATACCCCACAGAGCCATAACAACCGAGCCGAAACTATAAACCGGTGGCGAGTAACAAGCGTAAACCGCACATCAGTATTTGCGTTATAATTAACCAGTAAGTGAGTGCAATGACGAGATTGGGTGAAATTATTGTATTTATTTTTTTAATTTCACATTTTCCCTCTTGCTTCGAAGCCCAGCCCACTTTTGGCGGAGCCGGGTGGTCATAACTCAATAGTTACGCATTTCATCTAACGTTCATCACCAAAATATAACTGTTTTGTGGAATTACGATACAATATTTTTCACTGGCTAGTTCTGTGCTTCCTCTTTAACTAGGATTTCTGGGAGTTGAAACCGAATTTATTACGGGTTTTAGCCGGGCGAAGCGAGGCATGCTAGGCGAGGCAGGCAAGAAGCCAGACAGGAAGCGAAGCGAGGCGAGTTGAGGTAGGGAGCCGGGCGAGGCAAGGGAGCCGGCGGAGGGCGAGGTTGAGGGGTTTCAGAATATTTGTACAGTGTATATTAAATTTTTAAAAGTGGACAACCATGGATTTTAGCATCGGAAAAACACATTGGTCAACAACCAAAAAGCACCAAAACTAAACTAACGTAACGTAGCCTAACAACGTAACATAGCCTAACCTGGAGGTTCGTTGGTTGTCTGCTTGTAAAAAAAAATACCGGGTTCCTAAAATAAATGTTAAGATGTATATAAAGACACCGTTAAAATGTATTGGTAAATAAGGCCGTAACCATCTAATTAACCTCTGGAAAATGTTAAAATGTTTGGCTCGCCTGAAGATTCATCCCCCAGCTTATTTCAACTGAAGATCAATTTAACCTAAGCCAATCTACGTATTACAATGTGTTGGCGAATCTTTCTTTTTCAGATCATGGAATGACTGCAGATTCAACTCCAGTACAAAACCCTCTGTTATTGGTGTGGTGCAGTATGTGGTCAGTGAGGTGCAGTATGAGGACACAAGTGAAGTGTGGAGCAGTATGTGGGGCCAACAGACCACGAGTGAAGCTTCTCACAATACACAACGGTGTTCCTTCAGGTCAATTTTAACGTTTTGTGTGAAGGTGTGGGTGTGCGTAGCTTGCTATGGTATCATTTAATGTTTGGTGAGGGGTTGTGGGTGGATGTTGCTTCCTGTGGTGTCGTTTAATGTTTTGTGAGGGTGTAGCTGGGTGTGGCTTGTTGTGGGGTCGTATAACGTTTTGAGAGTGAAGGTGGGTTGGGCTTGTGGTGGGGTTATTTAACGTTTTGCGAGAGGGTGTGGGGTGTTGACACTTAAGGGGGCATGAGGGAGGGAAGGTCTAGTCAGCTGTAATAAACCTTGTGTATAGTGCATGAAGCAGTGTAGTACAGTACAGTATAGTATAGTGTAGTCGTACTGTATTGGTAAACTAATGTGGAGGTAATGATTTATGTAAACAGTTGGGGACAGTTTAAGTACATGTGATCTAGTTGCAAGTTTAATTTTCATTGTACGTAAATTACAACTTTAAACACGTTGCAGGTAACAGCTGATGTACGTGAAGGCCAATGGAGAAGTGACAGAACCTCGAGCAAGATTTAACTACCAGCATGTTACTTCAGCCTCATCAGTTAAGTTACTTGTACAGTATATCTTAGCTAGTATCTTTATCCAATAAACCACTCGACACTGCTCCTACACTGGGCAGTGGGGGGTGTGTGGGGGGTGGGGGTGCCTGCTGACTGTTTGAGGCCTAATAGGTCTGTGTGTAGACCTAGTGATCAGTGTGTGGGGCCTGGCGGACACTCTTGGAGGACTGTGTTGGAGGGCTATGGAGGACGATCTGTAGACAGACTGATATTAGAGTAAAATTAATATTAGTTGTAGTGACAGTAGAAATATACAGAACTGTATGCCTATTGATTATTAGTGAAAATTAGTAGCAGTAGTAAACATAGTAAGTTAAACAAGTTGTTGTGGGTGGGTTTCAACTAACTTTACTAACCATAACCTAACCTAAGATAAACTATTCCAAGACATAAATTCAGTATTTTTTTGTCACTTACGTTAACTGATCATGAATTCATAAGTTAATTTTGAAAAGTTAAATTTGACTTTTGTAAATAATTAATTTTTGAAAAATTATGTACATTTGACGACAGTTTAACTACATGTTGTTTAGTGGTAGATGGATATTGTATGTTTAACATTCATTCTACATAAATGCCAACTTTAAACATGTTGCAGGTGACAGCTGATGTATGTGAAGGCCAATGGAGAAGTGACAGAACCTTGAGCAACATTTAACACCCAGCATGTTACTTCAGCCTCATCAGTTAAGTTACTTATATATATCTTGGCTATTATGGTCATCCCATAAACTACTCAACACCGTGCTTCTACACTCGGCAGTGGAGGGTGTGTGGGGGGCCTGGCTGACTGTGTGATGGAGGGTTCTGGAGGACTGTGTGATGGAGGGTTCTGGAGGACTGTGTGTGATGGAGGGCTCTGGAGGACTGTGATGGAGGGCTCTGGAGGACTGTGTGTGAAGGAGGGCTCGTGAGTACTGAGTGGACAGATTGGTCTTCGAGTAAAATTAATATTAGTTGTAGTGACAGTATAAATATACAGGACTACATGCCTATTGGACTACATGCCTATTGGTTATTAGAGAAAATTAGTAGTAGTAGTGGTAGTAGTAGTAAATACAGCAAGTAAAGCAAGTTGTTGTGGGTGGGTTTCAACTAACTTTACTAACCTAACTTAACCAGCCTAAGTTAATTAAACGTAATAACGTAGACTGAACCAAATCCGTAATAAGGTCACCGCGACCCGTAGCTGGGGACGTCAAAGGCTCGGTCGGATTGGTACACCGTCAATGACTCAGCTCATCTTGGAGGGAGGGGGGGGGGGTGGCGAGCTACCTCCCGTGTCCTGGCTGAACTGCGAGAGGGGCAACCACTGGTGTCCTGCCTCCCTGCGAGATGGTCGTTGATCTACCCGACCCGTCTTGGGACAACAACCACGGAGTCTAGCATGTGTAGGAGTCGATGGGGTCACTGAGCCCGAAGGCGAGATGAAGGTAACGGGCGCCTGGTGCGTCTTGGGCAGATCCTCAACTGGCTGCCTCTGGCCGTGCACGTGTGGCGTTTGCGTGGTTGAGACCCTTTCCCCCCACTGGGAAAAGGGCCTTCCCCCGCGCATTACCACGTGAGTGCACATGTCGCCGCGCTTCTCTGGGCGCACACGTCGCCACCTCAGCTTGTTTGCAGCTGGGTGGGTGGAGCGGCCCAAAAAGCTCCCATCTCGCCTCCCCATTTTCCCTTCCTTCATATCTTTGAGTTATATATAAAAATAAGTGTGTTTATGTCTACTTAAATAAATTATATACAATATGCCTATATGCCTATCGATTGATTTTTATCCTAAGAGTTATCTGATAAAAATGTGAATTTATTAGGAAGGTACTGGTATGGAGGGTAGGACATGGAACACTATGAATTAGTGGTTTATTTGTAGTAATAATTATATAAACAAAATGACAACTCATAATTTATGGTCAAGTGAAAAAAAATTGTAGCTCAGTCGTATTTAATATTTGGTTAGGTAGGTTAAGTTAAAGTTAGGGTAGGTGAGGTTAGGTGAGGCTAGGCTAGGTTATTTCCATGTTTTGTGCCAGTTATTCACTGGCAATGGGGGGGGGGGCAATTGTACATGAACCAAGCTGTGCAGCTTTTTACAACCATGACGTGCACTAAGTCTGGGGCTGGTGCCCCCACACACTTGGCAAGCTCAAATATTCTGCAAGATAAGTTTTAAAAAGGTTTATGTTCAGTTTCTGAAGGGTCACCTCAAAAGACTTGTCAGAAGCATACCAGTATATATATATATATATATATATATATATATATATATATATATATATATATATATATATATATATATATATATATATATATATATATATATATATATATATATATATATATATATATATATATATATATATATATATATATTTTTTTTTTTTTTTTTTTTTTTTTTTTTTTTTGCAGGTATGACCTTGGCTTGTATGCGGCTGTGTGGGTGGAGCGACCCAAAAATGTTTGGGCGCGCCCCCACACATGCCGTCGTCCAACGGGCGTGTTTCGCCTTGTAGTAGGTGACCGCGACCAGTAGCTGGGGACGTCGAAGGTTCGGTCGGATTGGCACCCCACTACCGACTCTCTCAGCTCGTCTGAGTGGGGGGGAGGGGGGAGTTCCGCACGACTGGGGGCAACCGCCAGTATCCTGGCTGTCCTACGACAGTCGTAGAGAAGAGCGCCGCCTCCACCTCGACTGTGGGGGTTCGCTCTCGCGATGTGCAGAGGGTCGGTGATCCACCCGACCCACCTCGGAACACGGACCACGGAGTCTAGCGTGTGTGGGAGTCGATGGGCTCACTGAGCCTGAAGGCGAGATGAGGGCAACGGACGCCTGGTGCGTCCTGGGCAGATCCTCAACCGGCTGCCTCTGGCCACGCCCGCGCGGCGTTTGCCGGGTTGAGACCCCCAGGGTCTGCGGCGTATTACCCAGCGGCGCGGTCAGGTGGTTGGTGGGAGATGCAGGACACCTGCTGGCGTGATGAAATACTCCTGATTAGTCCATGAGAAATCAAAGCCTCACACGCTTTGGTCTCTCGGCGCGCACGTCGCCACGCTTCTCTGGGCGCGCACGTCGCCACGCTTCTCTGGGCGCGCACGTCGCCACGCTTCTCTGGGCGAACACGTTCCAGCAGTTTTTCTCTGGGCGTGCACGTAGCCATTACAGTTTCCGTCACAGCATATGCTGCAGCCTTCAATGCAGTGGCCCATCGTGTCTTGACCGAGATTTATTCCACCAGTCAATGCGATAACAGCTCGTGGTTCAACATGACCGGGGTGCATGTCTCATTCTAGTACTCGAGCAAACTAAGAATAGTTCTTGCCACAAACTCGAAGCAAACAGGGTGACCCATTCTATCCTCACCTAACAATTGATGATAGTGGGTCCCACCCGCTTGAGCCCATGTCCCCACAAATGATAAAGGTTGAGCTAGTCTTGGGGCACCTGCGTTAACATTTGATAGATATACTGCCCCACTCAAACTTCACACCAAATATTGAGCGGCATGCCGACTCGTCGGCGCACGCTTCTCTGGGCGCACACGTCGCCACCTCGGTTGGGTGGGTGGAGCGGCCCAAAAATGTTTGGGCGCGCCCCCACACACACGCCGTCGTCCAACGGGCGTGTTTCGCCTCGTAGTAGGTGACCTTGACCAAGCATCCATTACCCAGCGCATAGCAGGTCTACTAGCAACACAATAAATGCGGAAAAGAGAGGCCTGGGGTGAAATTGCTGCCTCATTCAACGCCAGCAGCTCTGACCAACTCCCTCGCACAGCCAAGCAGCCGTTTGATTTTTAGACATCCAAAGGAGATTGAGCAATGGGAGTGCATACAACTGTATAAATCAATAAATATTCTCACCTACCTGCACATTCCACAAGGAATTATTTCTTCATCTACTGGATGATTGCGGAAAGTCTCGTAAAAATCATCAGCCACTGCTAACTCGGCCCTCAAGTTTTCGGTCTTTTATATCTCTGTTTTTATATTTCTGAAAGAAAGAGAAGAAATTAATGCTGTATAGCAATAGCAACAGCATTGGCTTTTATAATGCTTTCATCACCAATGCCTATGAGCAAAGGGGATGCAGAACAGACTAATATCATTTACTGTACATATATGCATCACAAAAGAAATATATGACGGTTTTGTAGAATTTTACAATAAAGCAATATTTAAAGGGCCTGTAGACAGTTTTAAAACCTGTAAATTTGCCATTAAAAATTGAGTACAGAAACATGGTTATACTTTACGATGCTGTTGTGCACTTACATCAGTAGATCGAAAACAAACAAACAAAACATTTTTTGAAGTAGGCCTTAAATACTGTAGGCTACGGTCATATCTGCAAAAAAATTATTATATGATAATATATATAGATATGAGGATTTGTATGCTTCTGACAAGTCTTTTGAGGTGACCCTTCAAAAATTGAACAGACCTGTTTGAAACTTGTCTTGCCAGGTGTGTGGGGGAACCAGCCCCAGACTTGCACATTTTTCTTGGTGCACGTCGTGGTCGTAAAATGTTGCTATATAGAGTTATATGCTGCATAGCTTGGGTCTAGGACAATTGGCCCCCCCCCCATTGCCAGTGAGTAACTGGCACAAAACATGGAAATAACCTAACTAACTTGAAATAGCCTAGCCTAGCCTTACCTAACAAAATATTAAATATGACCGATCTACAATTTTTTTTCACTTGACCATAAATTATGAGTCGTCATTTTGTGTATATAATTATTACAAAAAAAAAGCATGAAAATATAGCACTATATCTTAGTGTTCCATGATTGTGTCAGTTATTCACTGGCAAGGAAGGGGGGGGGGTAATTGTCCAGAGGGCAGTTGTCCTATGGGGGGGGGAGGGGGGTAATTGTTCTGAAACCATATAGCTTGTATAAAGTCAGGGTAAAAATTGGCATTGCAGGTATGACTGTAGCCTTGTGACTAGCCTACAGTATTTTAGGCCTACTTCAAAATGTTTTTTCTGTGTTTTCGATCAACTGATGTAAGTGCACAACAGCATCGTAAAGTATAACCATGTTTTTGTACTCCATTTTTATGGCAAATATACATTTTTTAAACTATATACACTCTTTGAATATTACTGTATTGTAAAATCCTACAAAACCGTCATATATTTCTTTTGTGATGCATATATGTACAGTAAATGATATTAGTCTGTTCTGCATCCCCTTTGGCCATAGGCATTGGTGATGAAAGCATTATATAAGCCAATGCTGCTGCTATTGTTATACAGCATTAATTTCTTCTGTTTCTTTCAGAACTATAAAAACAGAGATATAGAAGACCGAAAGCTTAAAAAGACAGGTGGTGGTCCACGAGAAAAAAATATTAAAAGCTTCAGAAGAAACTGCCTTAACAGCATCACTGATGAGGGCCGAGTTAGCAGTGGCTGGTGATTTTTACGAGACCTTCCGCAGTCACCCAGTAGATGAAGAAATAATTCCTTATAGAATGTGCAGATAGGCGAGAATATTTATTGATTTATACAGTTGTATGCATTCTCATTGATACCATTGCTCAATCGCCTTTGGCTGTGTAAAAATCAAACGGCAGCAGTGACCTACCTTATACTGACTTTTTGCAGTTTTGCCTGTTCCAACCCCAGGGCCATCAACTGTGCTCACCAGTCATTGTTCCTGCCTCGACAGTGAATGCTCCTACCTCACCAGTGAATGCTCCTGCCTCACCAGTCATTGTTGCTTCACCAGTCATTGTTCCTGCCTCACCAGTCCTTGCTCCTGCCTCACCAACACTGGAGCAGGTTCAGGTACATTCAGGAGCCTGGGCATGCGTAACAGACGTGACCAATCGTCCAAGCGGCTAACAAGCCAATCAGTGGTGAATAGGATAAAAGTATATACATGCTGTTAGAAATTTATTTTCTTACATTTTACAATTAAATAATTTGATTTAAAGTAAATAAATCTACATTAATTTATTTTGTCAAAAAATTTCTTAAGTTAAAAAAGCCGTCGGAAGTATAGCGGCTAATATTTTGCTCAAGTTGCCGCGCTTTTCTGGACGCACACGTCGCCGCGCTTCTCTGGGCGCACACGTCGCCGCGCTTCTCTGGGCGCGCACGTCGCCACCTCAGCTTGTATGCGGCTGTGTGGGTGGAGCGACCCAAAAATGTTTGGGCGCGCCCCCACACATGCCGTCGTCCAACGGGCGTGTTTCGCCTTGTAGTAGGTGACCGCGACCAGTAGCAGGGGACGTCGAAGGTTCTGTCGGATTGGCACCCCACTACCGACTCTCTCAGCTCGTCTGAGTGGGGGGGAGGGGGGAGTTCCGCACGACTGGGGGCAACCGCCAGTATCCTGGCTGTCCTACGACAGTCGTAGAGAAGAGCGCCGCCTCCACCTCGACTGTGGGGGTTTGCTCTCGCGACGTGCAGAGGGTCGGTGATCCACCCGACCCACCTCGGAACACGGACCACGGAGTCTAGCGTGTGTGGGAGTCGATGGGCTCACTGAGCCTGAAGGCGAGATGAGGGCAACGGACGCCTGGTGCGTCCTGGGCAGATCCTCAACCGGCTGCCTATGGCCACGCCCGCGCGGCGTTTGCCGGGTTGAGACCCCCAGGGTCTCACCCGGCGTATTGCCGCGCGAGCGCGGTCGGGGTGGTTGGTTGGGGGGTCTGCCCAGG
>NW_024718718.1:0-7744 GCF_018991925.1 Homarus americanus
GGAATAAACAAAATGGAAAAATTTTGCCACGCAAATAGAATGGAAATTAACGTTTTATGAGGAGAACCGAATTCAAAGGGGGGAATTCCCTCTCGGGTATACTTAGCATCTACTACACTGAGGAACTAAAACACGGTAATTAAGAAGTGGAGATAGGAAGAAAATGGGACGCAATTTGATATTTTCCATAATTTTTCTCAGTGAGAAATGGGAAAGAATTGAAAACAATGTTGGATAAAACAATTCATGACTGAAGAGTAAAAGTACGAACGAAAATAAACACAAATATAGAGGTCGTTTTGTGAATAAAGGGAGAGGGGAAGGAAGAAAATAAGAGAAATCTTGTTGGTATTGAGGCAGAGGTGTGCTGGTTGGCAGGGGAAGGCGAAAATGTTGTAGTGTTGGGAGAAGTGACGACAAAAATAGAATAGAAAATTGTGGCCAGGTGGGAGCTAGGAAAATATGGACGCATGCGGTCTGTATTCTGAAACTTGGCTGTTATGATCTAACCTTAGATTAAAATTGGGTGACCCTTTTTTGCCCCACATTGTAATACGGTACACTACGAGGCATCTATTTGTGTACTGCTAACTTACCAGACAGTCAAAGCAACGAAGATTCAGTCAAAACAATCGGAAACTTACGCTCACTATCACACCGAGCTACAGAGAAACGTCAGTCAGAGGTAGAATTTCCATAACAGAATTTCTGGGAGAATGGAACTGAGTATGAAACGCAGATATGATACTGTTGCTGGTATCGAGAGAAAGAGAGACAGAGACAGCTAGAAAAAGAGACAAAAATCGAGGAAGAGAAAAAAGACACGGAGAAAGAGAGAGAAAGAATGTCAAATGTAAAGACTGGAAGTAAGAAAGTGGCAAAAAAGTATCATGACTCCCTGCCCTGGAGTTTCCTGTTCCATCACAGCATCAAGGGCTCCGTATCAAAGGGCTTATTTTTATTCACATTCCTTCTCTTGGATAATTCGCTCAGAGAAAAGTCAAGGAGGGCACAGCAAGTGAGGACATTTTGAATTAATTTGGGAATGTGGGACTGAAAGGGAAGGAAGCAGGGCGTTCATATGAGGCTGTGTTGTGGGGATGGGAAGATCTACACTTTAAAAAACTTCGGTGAATTAATTTCGAGCTGTGTGTTGGAGAGAGTTTTAATGTGTAGGCGGGTAAAAACAATGTCTTTGAGAGCAGCAATGTGAAATATCGCCAAGAAATTTATATTTGTGTTGTAGCAAAATGTTCTGACAAATGAGGATAAGGGTAGGATATGAGAGATGTTCATTGAGAATAGAGATGGAGAGGACAGGTGTTTTGATTAATGCGTGAAATTGAAAAAAAAAGAGTAATAGACGTATTAGTTAGATGAATACAAAATAATATGGACTGTAACTAAAAGAATCTTGACATGGATACGACGAAAAATAACATTAATCACCTGAAATTAAAAAAGCTTCCCTAGGCTTCAGAAAAAAAGTATTGTTTCAACATTTTGTCAACTTTCAAAGAGTAAAATACAGAACAAACGTATAAATAAAATATTCTTATGACAGAACCAGGCAGTGGGAGTGACAGGCAACAAGGATGGGGCAGGCAGTTTGGTAGCAGGGGTCAGGCAGTAAACAGAGTACAGACAGAAAGCAGTGGTAAGGAAGGTAGCAGTTATCGAGCAAATTGCAGGAGTCAGGTAGGTAGCAGTAATCGAGCAGGTAGCAGTTATCGGATAAGTAGTAGGGGAGGTCAGGCAGGTAGCAGTTATCGGGCAGGTAGCATTTATCGGGTAGGTAGCAGTTATCGGACAGGTAGCAGGGGAAGTCGGGCAGGTAACATGGAAGGTCGAGTAGGTAACAGGAGAAGTCGGGCAGCTAGCACTTATCGGGCAAACAGTTGGGTCGGGAAGGTAGAATGAAAATCGGACAGGTAATATTGAATGAAACAAGTGGATGGGAACCAGGCGACTACCACAACACGAGACCACCTCACCTAGGAGCAGAACAGCGCCACTGACGCCCAGGGCAAACTTCTCTCCTCAACTCTAACTTGGCAGGAGCGAACATATTAAACTTTAGTGTTAAAGGAACAAGTAATTGGTTCTTAGAAACTTTAGACGTCCCGACTCAGTGACTTAATCGATTTACCTCAACCCTCAACACCAACCACCTAATTAACCAAACGAATGAACAAACCAATGACCAAACGCCTTCTCTGGAATTTGAACCGGGTAACCAAACGAACAGTCGAGTTAATAAACTTACTCCCTAACAAATTGGCTTAAATATCGATAGAGCAGAAATAAAATTTTGTAAACGAATGGATGCTGTGTAGATCGTAATCCCAGGCACAATACTGACAGCATATCCTTCATATCTTTGTGCTGTGTTCCTTGCACTGTGAAATACCCTGACTGCAGTAATAGGGAGAATAATGGAGCATATGATTCAATAATTGATTGTATTATATCATTCTATCGGTTGAATTATCCGTAGTGGATCTTGTTAGTCGTCACATTTTTTTTTAGATAAATGTCATGCCATATAAAAATTATACACAAATATAATGCAAACACAAGAAAAATAGACACATGTACACACACACACACACACACACATACACTACTACTCGAGAATCGAGTTTGACCATCGTCTAGCTATGATAAAATGATATGCGTTATTAAGGATGTCACCTTGGTTGATGAGTTCTGAGGTGACTAAAGAGGCCGATACGGGACCGGCAGACTCAGTCACAGATGTTGCACCTGTGGATGGCAACGTCTTTCCGGCGTTGGCGCTTGTCTGCCTCGTTATGCAGTCGGGCTAACTTGAAAGTATTGGCACCTTCTTGTGTGGTGCTCCTCCAAGCGTTACGGTGTGGAGTAATCGTCTCCCAGGTGAGGGGGTAGATTTGGCACTTTTTCAGGTTTGTCTTAGGACCTTTTCATTTGCCCGTCGGCGTTACGTTTACTATTTGTTAGGTGACTGTAAAGTAGCTGCTTTGGCAGTCTACTGTCGTCCATGCGGGTAACATGGCCAGTCCAGTGTAGTTGTTCATGGATAATGGTAGCATCGATGCTTTTACAGTTGGTGTCAGCAAGAATACTGGTAATATGGCATTTGTTCTCTTGTCTTCCCAGCGAACTCGGAGGATGGAACGTAGATTACGTTGGTGAAAGTTTTCAAGTGCCTTGAGGTGCCTCTTGTATGTGACCCATGTCTCGCTGCCATATAGCAGGGTGGGGAGGACTACTGCTCGATAAACATGTAACTTTGTAGATAATTTCAGCTCCCTACAGCTGAAGACACGGTTTCGGAATCTGCCAAAGGCTTGAGATGCACACACACACACACACACACACACACATATATATATATATATATATATATATATATATATATATATATATATATATATATATATATATTCGCATAGAATATACACACATGTACGCATCAACACACACCCATGCCAAGCTCACCTATGCCTTCCGTGCCTGTTCTTCCTCCCTAAATGCCAAATAACGGAAACACCTGGAAAAGTGCAGAAGAGGGCATGCAAGATTATTCTCTCCCCTTCCTACTCCACATTTCAAGAGACGCTCAACATACTCACCCTCTCGGCTCTCTCTGATCATCACCACGACCTCATCTACAAATTTGGTGAGAATCTCCTTCACCATCCTCGACACCGGCTCCTGCTTCCACCGGATATCCCTCGTCCGCGAATAGCTGTTCGACACCACAACCGCATCCAACCCATACGAGCACGCACTGATCTCTATAAGAACAGCCCAGTCCCAACTATTGTACAAATTATCAACATCTCGTAGTCAACCAATGTGTTCACTCCCGGCTAATCTTACCTTTCTGCACTGTAACTACGTTGAAATACCCACTTTGTTATCATATATCATATTTTTATCACTTATGTTACTTGTATATTATGTGTGAAACAAGTGATCCATTACCCAATAATGTAACTGTACATTTTCAGCCCTTTGGCTGTCATGCTCTTTCAATAAACCGTTAATTATCACACACACACACACACACACACACATTCACGTTATTGTATGTGTATTTGTATGTATGTGTGTGTGTGTGTGTGTAATAATAATAATAATTAATGGTTTATTGAGAAAACATGGCAGCCTAAAGGCAGAAAATATATAATAAACAGAGATGATAAGTTACACATGGTGATATCGAGGAGTGGGTCACTTGATCAACAAAAGCTTTCAATACAAACACATAAGAAACATAGAGTCAACATATAGATGAACTATAGATCTGGTACTGTGGGAGCTGGTCTTTTAAACAATCTTATAATAATAATAATAATAATAATAATAATAATAATAATAATAATAATAATAATAATAACGGTTTATTGAAAGTTTGCAGCGAAGGCTGAAAATATACATTGGAGGCGAATTTTTTTTAGTTTGAAAAATCGGCCCATGGTATTAATGATGTAGTTCTATGTGCAGAATCATGTGATATCTTCAGATTTGAAAAGTTTTTATTTTTTGCTAGGTAAATTTTAACTTGAAATCTTATGAAAATTCAGTATTCCCACCCTTTTACCAACACCACTAAATAGCTTATTTAAAGTAAAGTAAATGTATCAGGTTAATTTATTAGGATGAAAATGATCCAGAATAGTGAAACGAATGATCTTGACACATTTATTAAATTTAATATTCCTTTAGAAAACAAAATCATCAAATACAAAAACCGGTTTTACTACTACGACCCGGTGTTGCTGCACACCATAGAGAACATGTCTTTCTTGCTTCTGTTTCTACTCATCACCTCCCTGCTGACCACCTGAGCTCGGATGTAGCCTTCCCTCCTCTCCTGGCTGTACACGTGACTGCTGGCCTCGCTCACTTGCTGTACACAACGCTCTATACTCTGGGTGTGCTTGCCTGGGGTTGTCCAGGCAAGCTCTGACTTGAACATTGGTGAGGCTGCAGGTAAGAGGGGGCTCACTGCCAACCTGGATGTTATCCAGATCTATGAGATCAGTGAGGGTTTTGGCACCTAGATTGACTTCAGGAGTCTTCCTGCCCCTGAAGGAATCGTCACCAACTGATTCGTCATGCCCAGATCCTCTCATAAGTCTCATATCCAAGATCTTTTGACTGCCACTCTTCTCTCCTCCTCATCCTTACTGCAGAGCATTGTCTAGGAACTGCCTCGAGGATAGAGCATACCAGGAGATCTCCTCCTGATCTGCTCCACAATCTGAACCTTCCTTGGCTGACTCCTGGGAGGCTCAAGCTGGAAGAGAACATGCCTCAGACCTTCGGAAAACATTGACTTGACCTTGGTGTTGAACCAATTTGGCAAGAAGTAGACACTCACGATAATTGGACAATAAAGTCTGGGGTTTCCTTGACTGGTTCCCTTTCAGTTTATGATGAGCGACCCAAATTCTGCAGAACCTGAGAGCTGTTGTGAGCCACCTAGAATGTGAGACTGGACCTATCTGCAGGTAAGCAAGTCTATCAGGCATGACCCCAGTTTTGATGGCACTGCAAATCATGTAACCATAGTACTGGTCAGTACTCAGGTCGTCAATGACAGTATGTGCAAGCTCAACGAGTGGAGGGCCAACTGTGATTTTTTCAAAGCTCGGATTTATTTTTAACTCAGTGGCAGAGTCCAGCATCTTGCCAAGAGGACCAGACCATCTGTTGTTTGAAAGGAGATGCTTGCCATCCAGCTCCCTGGATCAGATGTCTGAGGTGGCAACTCGTTGGTGTGGAGAGTCTGCAAACAATCCCAGACCAGCTTCCTCCAATCTTCCGCTCTATCACTGTATGACCCCCCCTTCCCACCCTGTGTTCTGTTTGGTGCCTCTTTCAATGGCCTGCAGGGTCTGAGTCTACGTTCACTCTCTCTGAGCCAGTTCACAATATTATCTGCCACTATCTCAATGGTTTCCTGATGTCATCTTTCTCTGGAGTGAAATGCCACAAATACTTCCCTCCTGAACCACTGCAGCAGGAGTAGTGTTCCTCCTTCACCATGGCAGAACAACTTGTCAGAATCCTTTTCATGAACACTGGTGTCATCCCTTCTCCATAAAAGAGCAAGCAAAATTGATTCCATTTTCTCTTATCCCCTTATCAAACTCCTCGTCTAGGTTACTGACAAGTTTCTCCTGAGCTCTCCTTACTTTGTTATGATCTATCACCAGGTGAACATCATCAGGTGTTATCAAACCACCGTCAATCCAGGCAGCTGTTGCTATCTCTGCAGGTTCTCTGAGACCAGTGTGGTGTCGCATGCTGGCCAGAGCTATGCTCGGGATATCTTTCCTATTTCGAATCTTATGCCTGGAAGGTTTAGGATCATTATTTTCTGGGTTAGGGACAAAGTCACCATTCTCCTGGTCAGCACTCGGATCAGCCATGGGGAAGTCATTAAACTCTGAATCAGCTTGACTCCAATCATCGGCCTTTTATACCTCACCCTGGGCCTTCTCAAGTCTCTTTTCCTCGGCAACTCTTCTCCTCTTCTGTCTCTCTGTGGCAGCCTCCTGTCTCTTGGACTCCGGAATATCTTGGCTAGAAATCATGAGAGCCCCTATACTACTTCCAGTCTTCTCTCTCTGTGCTTTGACAAAATGCCGGGTTCGATCTGCAGGAATCTTCAGTTCACGCTTACCAAATACAGGAGATGTGGGCTCAGTTTACAGTCTGATTGCATCAAACTCAGGACAGAGAGAACAATTGGGCACTTGCAAGTAATTATGTCAAATAACTGGTCAGTTAGCCGCTTAAAAGCTGTCCATAACTGCAGGATTTTCCTCTCCCAAGAGATATCTCTTGCCTTTTCCCAACTGGCTAGCAGTCTCTCACTAATCTTCTTCTGACTTGTTATGACTGGAGGCTTGAACTGAGCGTTAGCCAGAGTGTACTGTGCCAAGGCAGCTTTGGTCATATCACTGGCAATGTCTTTGTTTGTGTAAGTTCTTTGGTTCTTTTCACTGATTTGCCTGATTAAAACACCGTATCTCAAAGCATCTCTCAATGTAGGCAACTCTGACTTCAGGAGCTCTCTCCCAGACCCAAGATAGTGACTGAGATGGCTGGATTTTTGGTTCCTCGTCCTGACACAAGCAGCCATCGCAAATATTATCAACTTATAAATGCATCAGAATCTGAAACAGAAAAAATATTGTTAGTTGGGTTTGTTAAGAATGAAGTCAGAAAGCAATGTTCACTATTTGAGTAGCTAATATAATGCAGCTGTACGTTAGATTTTCGATAAATTTCACGCTAAAATTTACCTAGCAAAAGGTTGCAAAATATTGAAACTGAAATTATTTTCTGTTTATATACACTAAAATCTACCAAAAAAGTGATGGGCCATTAGTTTTAGCTTGTACACTTCTCTCGTTAGGTGGTAAAGACGTTGTCTGCATCCCTGGAGCGTGAAATTGTCACTCCGAAGGGGGGGTTTCGCCAGTAGAGAGGGGTCGGGGAAATTGGGAATAAAAAAACAAGCAGGTCCTGGGAAGTAAAATTAGTTGCTCAGGACAAGGGGTAAAACAGGACCAGGGAAGAGTAGGTTTAAATGTATACTATACAAACAGTAGGAGCGTTAGAAATAAAATAGACTTGCTGAGAGCGGTTGTATGTACCGAGAATGCAGACGTCATAGCAATCACCGAAACTTGGATGAATCTGGCGAGCAAAATTTTTTTATCAGAATACCACATAGAAG
>NW_024718719.1:0-20690 GCF_018991925.1 Homarus americanus
GTGTGGGACAGAGTGTGTTACTACCAGAGGGTGCAGGACCAGAGTGTACTACCTGCCAGAGGGTGTGGGCCCAGAGTGTGTTGCCACCAGAGGTGCAGGACCAGAGTGTGTTACCTGCCAGGGTTGTGGGACAGAGTGTGTTACCTACCAGAGGGGTGCGGGACCAGAGTATGTTACCTGCCAGAGGGTTGTGGGACCAGAGTGTGTTACCTACCAGAGGGGTGCGGGACGAGTGTGTGTTACCTGCCAGAGGGTTGTGGGACCAGAGTGTGTTACCTGCCAGAGGGGTGAGTGAGGCGGTGTAGGTTGGAAGTGAGGCAGGAACACGAGTCTTGACCCTTAGCAAAATGAAGTGGGGAGATCATTAACCAACACGTCATCATTAGCCAGCATCAACTCGTCACGAATAACCAAGGCGTTACCATTAACTAACACGTCACCATTAACTAACAGGTCAACATAAACCAACACGTCACCATTAACCAACACATCACGATTAACCAGCACTTTACTCTTATGCTACACGTCACCATTAACCTACACGTCACCATTAACCTACACGTCACCATTAACCTACGCGTCAACATTAACCAACATGTCACCATTAACCAACGCGTCACCAAACACAGCAATAGGTGTGTGTCGTCCGCTGTACCATTATTTAAAGATTTATTTCGTTTTGTAATGAGGAACAAATATAACACAGACTCATCAGCTTCCTAATGGGACGACATAAAGGTGGTCAGGTATACTGCAGCCGGAGACAAATATGAGCTTAGGTTAGGTTAGGTTAGGTTGAATTATTTCATGATAGTTTTGTTGGGTCGATTTCTTAGGTTATGTTGGGTTGGCATAAGTAGTTTAGGTTATATTAGGTTAGGTTAAGTAACTCATTGATAATTAGGTTAGGTTGAAATTACATACTGATAGTTAGCAAAACAAAATTAATGTGTGTACAGTACGTGTAAGATACTCAAGACTCCTGACAGGACAGTGTGTGCAAACCACAGCTTAATGTACAATACTACACAGAACTCTTGAAAGTTCGCATCTGAACTTCAGCCTTACTTACTGAAGCTGTTTCAGAAAGTAGTGAGGGAGGCGCCATACTCTAGGTTCTTGAGATAACTTGATATACACGGTTCAGTAATCAATAGACTGTTGAAAATCCCTTATTTTAAATTATTGTATCTTAAGTCAAATTATTGTCCGTGAAACAGTAGGCTATCGTTGCTCATAACTTATGAGCAACGATATGTTATGAGTCATAACATAACGCGTTTAAATATTCAATTGATATATACAATCGTACCAAAGGAGAGGAAAATATTTTATTTTTTGCTTGTACCTAGTCTAAGGAATCTCACTGTTTATATTACAAAAACTGAAAGATGAGAATTTGTTGATTAGTTCATATAATACAAGTTCCTAAATTTATCCACATACATTGAGAAATATCCCATGTACTAATAAAACAAGTCATGATGCTATACACTGTAGAGCCGGGCATATTTATGACCCCTACAGGTAATTCATCATATCAGACTGCTGTACTATTAAGGTGTCAGGTGCCATTAACAACTAAGAGTGACAACAGACAATAAAAGGTGGCTTATTATTATAATACAAAGTAGTTATTTTTGTGTGTCTTAATGCAACGTCATCCTTAAGGGAAGTGAATCCTGAAGCGTAGCAGTAGTTAATTTTCTTTCAATTATGAAATTATGATCAATCTGTAAGTGGTATAGATGGTAACAAGTGATCGTGGGCCCGGCTGTTGGCACGAGGAACAACATTGATGGCCATTAAAAATTTAGATTGTTTACGCCGAAATACTTTTACTTACGAAACACTGCTAGCATGTATTGGCAAGGGCAGCCCGGAACCGTCAGGAAATCCGCCGATTGGATCCCATAGGCCACCCTTCTTTGCCAATCTCCTTAGGTGCTGAAGCAACTGAGGGTCTTCAGGACTCCGCCGAGAGGGCCAGAACAGCCGTCCTCGCGCCCCCAAGGAGTGATGCTAGCGAAGGTCCCGCTGGACCCCCGAGTAAAGTTGAGACTTTTCCTCTATTTCTCTTTAAGACAGAGAGGCAACACTGGCTAGTGACGCTAAGAGTATCTACTGTCATATCTTCATATATTATTACTTAATTTATAGTGGCGTCCACAACACACCGAGACTTTGGTGTTTGTTTCTGTGAGTTAAGGAGATACAGTGAGTCAACCTGAGACGTTAGTCAGCTGGTGCACAAGTTTTGAATTACGATCACAAGTACTCATATTTCATTATTTCTATTATCCTCGCTGGGTGGGAGATATAAACTAATGTTACAGTTATATCGTCCTAAGTAACTTATATAAAGTATATAGGCATATAGACCCCAGTAATTCATGTAATGTTATAAGGCTTGTAGTCCCTAGTAACTTATTGCCGGATGCTTCACATTATGGTATAAGTAATATTAACATTAATTACCACTGGTTAGAGGTGTGGTGTAGATGTTTCATAGTTTAATATTTATAAACAGGCAGCTAATGAGGTGATAATCTTCATGGCCAGGAGGAGTGGTACTGACAGCCCGACGGTGTGTTCAGTGTATCAGAGGACTGTATCTGTTAACATATAGCATGAGACTTGGCCTGCTGCTGTACTGTGGCCCTGACAAGATCATGTAGTGCGGGACATCACCAGATACTCCTGCGTTGGCCTCAGACATATTCCCAAATTGATGCTGTGTCCTTTTACTGGTGGGTAGTGGACATGTTACTGCTCCAGTAGACATAAATTATAATTTATTTATTTCACGTTAGTGGGAGTAGTAAAAGTTACCTTATATTCAGAGTAAAAGGAGGTATGACCTGAACGACTGGTGATAAGTATTCAAGGGTCTTATGCTGTGTTGGTGTGTGAGTTGCTACTGAGTGAGCCGCTGTCCACAAGGACCTCTACCCACACTACGCTCGACCTGTGGATGGGCCAGTAATTATGGTTACTGACTATACTATCACCATCGACCTGTACCAGCCACTTGTAATACCCAAAGCTCACTAGTAACGTCCATTATATCGTATATTAAATGTTCATCTCTTTATTTGTACGTCATCCCATGCTAGATTATACGAACCTGGCATGCTATCACCGTGATACGAGCAGTAGGCAGGATACAGTCGCCATAGGCATGATAGGTAAGGTAGAATGTAAACCAGCTTATTCATGCTACCCGTCGTCACCTCCTCCAACATTCATCCGGCGCATATAGAGCGACGACATCCACTCCTACGTGTCATCCATCAGTCCAAGTAAAATAATGATTACCACATCCATAGTGGATTATATAGCACACACACACACACATAATAATGGAAGCCCCTCGAAATCGAGGATGGCCGGCCCAAGGGCCTCCTAGGCGTGAATTTGTTAAAGTGTAGAAGCTGTCGCCAACACAACTACCTCACCCTAAGTTAACGAGCTGCATGACCCAGTGTCAAGGAATAGTCCGAGAAGACTGGACAGCTCGCCAACTGCACTGGCTAACCATTACCCCGGAACACGATCCGCAAATCGATTAACATCCAGGGTACCAATTACTGCTGGGTAGACAGAGGCAAATGGCGTAAAGAAACTTGCCCATAGTTTCACCCTGCCCGAGGATCGAACTCGGGCAGGATGCTGACCATTTCACCACAGGTCACACACACACACACACACTCAAGACCCACGTCAATAACTCACCATTTATTACGTGGAGGATCCCTCAGGAGGCTCCTACAGTATGTTGCCACTTTAGCATCCACCAACTTACACACTATCATACTGTTCCTGGAAGACACTGAACACACCGTCGGGCTTTCAGCACAACTCCTCCTGGCCGTGAAGACCATCACTTCATTATGCTGACTGTATATAAATATGAAACATCTACGTCACACTTCTTATTGACTTTCTGCCTCATTTTTACACAATTGCAGGTTACAATTGTTTCTTTTACTTTGACAACACAACATACATATAATGTTTCTCTCTATTATTATTATTATTATTATTATTATTATTATATTTTCGCCCCCCAGGCCCTGATGTGGGTCATTGACCTGTGACCTGACTAATCCCGTAAAAAAACCAAAACTGTGAAGAATATGTCAGTAAGTTACTGGGGACTGTATACCGATAACATTACATGAGTTACTGGTGCCTATAACTATAACATTAGTTTATATCTCCCACCCAGCGAGGATAATAGAAATAATGAAATATGAGTACTTGTGATCGTAATTCAAAACTTGTGCACCAGCTGACAAACGTCTCAGGTTGACTCACTGTATCTCCTTAACTCACAGAAACAAACACCAAAGTCTCGGTGTGTTGTGGACGACACTATAAAATAAGTAATAATATATCAATATATGACAGAAGATACTCTTAGCGTCACTAGCCAGTGCTGCCTCTCTGTCTTAAAGAGAAATAGAGGAAAAGTCTCAACTTTACTCGGGGGTCCAGCGGGACCTTCGCTAGCATCACTCCTTGGGGGCGTGAGGACGGCTGTTCTGGCCCTCTCGGCGGAGTCCTGAAGACCCTCAGTTGCTTCAGCACCTAAGGAGATTGGCAAAGAAGGGTGGCCTATGGGATCCAATCGGCGGATTTCCTGACGGTTCCGGGCTGCCCTTGCCAATACATGCTAGCAGTGTTTCGTAAGTAAAAGTATTTCGGCGTAAACAATCTAAATTTTTGATGGCCATCAATGTTGTTCTTCGTGCCAGCAGCCTGGAGGCCATTGGTTCATCTCTACACCCGTGGGAACAACTAAGTCGGTTGTGTACAACAGCGTCAGAGAATTATAGCAGCCTTACAGTGAGAACGGCACCAGTGTCTTAAGGCTCATTAAGGCATCACGTATCGGTTAATACAAAAGGTGTTACCAAGTTAATGGCCGACAATCCAAATTTTATTGTCATTTTTCCTTCTGATTTTTTTACACTTTAGTTTACATTTGTATTAAATTTAACACTTACTGTCATTTTTTCCTTACAGTAATACATACAAATGAAAAGCTTCATACAAAACATCTTATATGAAACAGTGATAATATTATTATGTGTAAATTAATTTACATTATTATAACAATAAAAAGTATTCCTTTACCCCTACTTAGCGGACACACACACTGGCCATAGGTGACCATGTAGGTCATCATATTAGGTCCACGTGAATAGTTTAAGTGACTTAACCTTAAGGAATATTACTTAACTCTGATCTTTATAAACACAGGATGATCATGACGCGTTATATGATATATTCTAAACAATGTAAATGTCAACATAAGTTTGGGAGAAAAACAACTAAATCTAAAGTTACTTAAAACAACAGTAAAGACTTAAACTGTACACATGAGACGAAAACAAATATCATAGTAATAAATGTAAGTAATAAATAACTAATTAAACCCTGAAACTAAATACGTATATTTAAATGTTCTTTGTCTTTTATATTATATTGTTAACACAGTAATGACTTTAACACATATTGAAACAATTAAAAGAAAAAAGAAAAAAAACACCGATCAACCTCGACCCGGAGGGCCAGATGACCCCTGGACAGCTCTGAGCTTGACCAGCACGTTCGTGTTTATATTATTATCTCGACTGAATTATATTACAAAGTCACTTATGAGTTTTTCAATGATGTTTTGATAATATTTACTTATTCTCACCTAAATGTTAACAACTAGCGTATTAAAGAATACGACCACAACTAAATAAAGGCGGAAATTCACGGAGGTAACTTGGTGTAACTGGCTAGACTCCCCAAGGTGCCATAGACCTGCCATCGTCTAGTAGTTTTTCATCGTGTAGCACAACTGAGGCTATACATACGAACACGTTTACTATATAGCTGGAGTATTTTACACGTTTCTTATACAGCCACTACTGAGAGAGGGGGAGGGAGGGACGGAAGGGGGCTACACGATGAACCCATAAATCAGGTATAGCTTGTCGAGGACGGGCTACGGGGCAATGTAAGCAATAGGGCTACTAAGACTATAGGTATAGGCTCCAAGTCCACGCCAGGCCAGGCCTGAGATGATGACGTCACTAGCAGTGTCCTTATCGGATATTACACGACTTGTATCTCTCGTCCATCTCTCTCTGGGTGAGGAGGAGGAAGGGGGAGGGGGAAGAGGAGGGGGGAGGGGGAGGGGAGGAGGGGGGAGGAGGGGAGGAGGGGGAGGGGAAGGAGGGGAGGAGGAGAGGAGGGGGGAGGAGAGAGGAGGAGGGGGGAGAGGGAAGGAGGAGGAGGGGGAGGAGGGGGGAAGGGAAAGAGGAGGGAGGAGGAGGAGAGGGAGGAGGAGGGGGAGGAGGGGGGAGGAGAAGGGGGAGGAGGAGAAGGGGAGGGGAGGAGGGAGGGGGAGGAGGGAGGGAGGGGGGAGGAGGAGGGAGGAGGGGGAGGGGAAGGAGGGGGGGAGGGGAAGGAGGGGGGAGGAGGGGGAGGGGGGAGGGGAGGAGAGGGGAGGGGGAGGAGGGAGGAGGGGGAGGGGAAGGAGGAGTGGGGAGGAGGGGGAGGAGGAGAGGGAGGAGGGTGGAGGGGAAGGAGGGGGAGGAGGAGAAGGAGAAGAGGAGGAACAAGAGGAGGGACGTAAAGGGGAAGAGGAAGAAGAAGAGGCGGAGGAAGGAGAAGGAAGAAGATAAGGAGTAGGAGGAAAGTGAGAAGGAAGAAAGGAGGAGGAGAAAGAGGAGAGAAGAGAAAGAAGATGGAAGAAAGACAGAGAAGGAGAGGGGAGAGGAATGGTCACAAAGCGAACAGTAACAAGTTTCAGTGTTGGTGGTGGTGGTGGTGGTAGTGGTGGTGATAACAGCAGTGGTCACGTTAGTAGTAGGATTAGTGGTGATTAAAAGTGGTGCAGATGACGTGGTGGTGAGTGGTGATACGTGGTGGTAGTCACAGAAATGGTGGTGGTAGTGATGATAATAGCAGTGGTAGTGGTGGTGATAATAGCAATGGTCACACAGTCCTGTCGTAACTGGCTGGCGGGTCTCAGGTGACACGTCGGGGCGGAAGGGGACAGAACAAAGCCTCGGCATCCGTCACCCCCCTCCTTCCCTCCCAGACAGTTAACAGTCACATAACGTCTTGACCTGTAAACACCTCAGCCCTGGGAACACTCGCAGAAACCGGAGAGAGTCCCTGAGAAAACCCTGTAGAAACCGCCGTGGCCCGAGGGATGGACTAGCCGAGAAAATCATAACGAATTTCAGGAAAGCTCTTTTGGCTCCTCCACCCGTCCGTCCGCCTCATGGGAAAAGGTTTTCTTTGCCATTTTAAAAGATTTGGAGCCACAATGAGGGATTTTTCACCGCTAAGGGTAAGGGTTAGAGGAGGTGGTGGGGGAGGGGGGGATGGAGAGAAGGGGAGGGGGTGAAGGGAGGGGAAGGAGTGTATACAGGGAGGTAGTGAAGAAGGAGGGGGTGGACGGTGGTATCCCACACACCCACTTTATGTAATGGAGGTTTAGAATGCACTACCAAACACACTTATCATATACGCCTCAAAAATATTATCACATCATCAATAACTAATAAAACACAAGACTTGGTGAGTTATGTGTGAAGGGGATCATTCAGGTGGTGTGATAATACAATGTGAGAGAGAAACTTCACTAAATGGAGGAGGAGACACACACGTCCTCCCCCATGGCTCCCACACACTCGCCGATAAATCACGTTCCGACTTCTTTATAAGGACCTTCCTATTACCTGAATAACCCGGCAGCTGCAGCCTCAACCAATGGGGCGCCGCGCATTACCGCCGGCCTCCAATAATTACACCACATACAGGAAAGGGGCGGGTTTTGGGATTGATAAAAAACGCGCCATTCCCACTCTCGCGTGTGATTGGGCGAGGAAGGAAGATGATAAAAAGAGGCGACTGTGATTGGCTGGCACCGCGTGTAATCACATATGACATGATGAAGATGATGATGGTGTTGCGATATGAGGAAGGTGTGTACTAGTGTGTGGTTGGTGGTGGCGGTAGTGGTGACTGGCATGTGTGACGTGTGTGTGTGTTGGCTACTGATGGCGACCCTCTACACTGCCCCTGTTCCCACAACCACCCCACCGCGCCTCACCATCGCTCCACACTACCCTCCCATAACATATAATTGCAGTATATAAGTTATTAATAACATCAATTTAGTATTTATTATAGTTTTTCATATAGAGAAAAACACGTAAAAACAACATAGGATAAACTGGACAGTGTCAGATTGTGGGTGTCGGGAAACGTTGGAAGTGTGTAGTAGTAATAATAATTAACGGTTTATTGAAAAATATGGCAGGCAAAAAAACTGAAAATATAAACTAAACAGATGAGTGGGTCACTTTGTTGTCAAGAAATACACAAGTAATATTAGTGGTAAATAATATTACTTGTATATGATGACAAGGAGGACTGGATCTTTTAACAGTTTCAGAACAGTTACGGTACTAAAGTGAGATAGACAAGGAGTGACTACACAGGTTAACTACGAGTTATGAAGTGTGTGTGTGTGTGTGAGGGGGGAGTGTATATGTGGGGAGACTGGATGTGTGAGGGTAGTCGAGGTTTATGTAAGGGGATGTGTGGGAGGGTAATAACCATGATAGATGTTAGGGCAATGTGTTGGGGGGGGGACGAAAATATTGGGTACTGTAATCAAATAAGAAACATTGTTGTGTGACCCGGGTGTATCGCTTGGGTGAATAACACGACAGACTATGTCAACACACTTCCCTTATGTCGTCTCTACTGCTGCAACTGTGAGAGGTGATGACGTTCTCACTACCGCACTACTAAATTATTGGTGGCTCGTCAAATGGGCCCCACACCTAATGGATCGGGGCCTATTAAGAACTGAGGCCTAAACTCAATCTTAACTCACTCCTTCCCCACTACAGAAGTCACTCTCCTTAACTCACACTGACTGACATACCTTCACGTTGTCAATCAGCACATCTAGGAGAGCCAGACGTCGTGTGGTTTACGGAACGGACAGTTAGAACAGGCTGGAGATGGGTGATGCTAAGTGATGGGACGGACAGTTAGAACAGGCTGGTGATGGGACGGACAGTTAGAACAGGCTGGTGATGGGTGATGCTAAGTGGTGGGACGGACAGTTAGAACAGGCTGGTGATGGGTGACTCTATATGATGGGAAGCGAGACAGATATTAAACTAGAGTGATACCATGAGGACCTTGAACCATTAACGGAGCTACAACACAACACATCCTTCACATCAGTAAGAAAAGACGAATAACACATTAAAGGAACAGAGAATCTAGTATTTGTTGTGGATTCCGGCCATCACGTGGTGGTAGTAGAGAGAGAGAGAGAGAGAGAGAGAGAGAGAGAGAGAGTAATAAGCCTTAGTGATATAAAAATAAAGCAAGGATTAACTGACATTACTATCAAGAGCCTGGTACCAGTAACAAGCAACAGCGTGAGGTTTTGGGGAGTCACAGTAACAGACAGGTGGGGGGGGGAGGGAGAGGGAACACGACACACCTTAGTGTCCGATGTGGGTCAGTGACCTGTGCCTGGGTGGGCTAATCCCCGTAAAAAAAAAAATGCCAGGCCACATTGAGTCACTACCACCCCCCCCCCCGCTGGGTTTTAATGGCCATATCGTGTTGTCAGCGGTATCTGGAGAACCTTTATCAGACACTCGAGGGTTTTATCGTGTGGTCAGACTCAAAAAATAATGATTAAGAGGCGATATTTGTCATTGTGTAGACATTTTTAATATATGAGTCAACTTTTTTGTTTTCTTTACACTTTACGGTCTTGCTGTGGCCCTGGTCTGGTGGTTGTGTGGGTGATTGTTTAAACGGGCCCAGTCCACATAGACTCCAACCTAACCTAACCTAACCTAACCTACCAAGATCCTAGTAGGTCCTTAATTCTAATCCGTCCTAGTCCTAGGTACGATGAAGTCCTTTTATAATCAGGACCTAAAACTGGGACCCGTGTGACCCCTCAGTCGTCTCTGCTGCGCAACACAACACTTGATGCTACCTGTCTATATACAGTATCGTGAAGACGCGCCATGTACAGTATATACACGTTTGTTAATATGGTGTGTGTGTGTGTGTGTGTGTGTGTGTGTGTGTGTGTGTGTGTGTGTGTGGGTGTGTGTAGACAGCAGTAACATCCGTACGCATAAGACAAACAATTATCCCAACATCAGGAATATTAAGCGGTCTTTATCACTGTTATGATATCTCAGAAGAAATCACGGTAACAAAATACATGGTAACAAAATACATGTTTACATATGTATTTTGTGTGTATAAATAGTATACTTTGGTAAATCTGTTGTTGCACTGATCGTTACTCTGTTTACACCATCTGTGACTCCTACTATAAACATCAAACATCCACTTTAGAACAACAAGACAATTACTTCTTCTACAGGTTGAGTATGTGAGCTGGTGCAGGTGTGTCCGGCAGCCTTCCACCTGTCGTCCAGCGAGCACAACCAACCAACAAGTTCGTCTGTGCCTCTAAAGGACACACACTCAGGGATAAAAACCAGCTCAAAGACATCTGTTGATACCACTTTAAAGAAAGGCCTTACCAGAATCCAGATAACTGTGTGAAACAAATAACTGTTAACTACTTATATATAATAAAGCCCAATCAAAGTCCAATAGCTTAAAACATCAGCAAATTACATAATGTTCTGTGTAATTCTAACCTAACCTAACCTAACCTAACCTAACCTAACCTAACCTTGAAAACCGCTTCAGCGCTTAATGATTGTTGTGACGTCATCAACCCCTTGAGTACGAAGACTTAACCCATAAGTACTATGACTCAACACCTTGAATAAGGATAACTTAAATATATGAGTATGGTGATTTAACGACATGAGGATGATGATTTAACGACACGAGTATGATGATTTAACGACACGAGTATGATGATTTAACGACACGAGTATGATGATTTAACGACACGAGTATGATGATTTAACGACACGAGTATGATGATTTAACGACACGAGTATGATGATTTAACGACACGAGTACGATGACTTAACCGCTTGAGTATGACGACTTATTCCTCAAATATTCAAGGGGTTAAGTCAGTGTATTGAAGAGGTCACGTTATAGTACTCAGGGGTTAAGTGATCGTACTCAAAGGGTTAAGTGATCGTACTCAAAGGGTTAAGTCATCGTACTCAAGGGGTTAAATTTCTGACAAACTCGAGTGGCTGATGACGTCACTCAATGCATTAAGCGCTGAAGCGGCGCTCAAATGATGGTGTTTACATTCTGCAATTATCAAAAGAAAAAAACTACTGAGGTAACATACTTTTCTTAAGCACTCCCATCATAAGGTTTAAGTCCAGAATTAATGACAAACCTTCATACACCCCCCACCCCAAAATAAATAAATAAATAAATAAATAAATAAATGCTAAAACATGCAAATAGTACGCCAAGATTATATTCTCATCAAAAAATAAAAATGAATAAAATACAGTCATGGAGAAAAGTTCGCTCCTGTGGTGAAACCGAGTCGCGAGAATGAGTCTCCGAACTGACTGTTGTCTCATTTGGGGTCGATGCTGCTTGATAATGGGATGGAACGAACTTTTGACCCTGACTGTATACATACTGGAAGTTCCCTTAAGAGAAGACAATGTTGAGATTTAACTAGGAATCTGAAGACGTCACTCGAGGGATTGTCCAGTGCAGTCATTTCTCTCCTTCTGATAAGTCACTTTATAAAGTAAACCTCTAATACGACGTTCAAGTTATAATTACAGTATTGTAATAAAAGTTCATGAAGAGATTAAAAGTATTTCAGTCAAATATACATATCTGGATGAGAGAGAGAGAGAGAGAGAGAGAGAATAACACCTCCCCCCCCCAAAAAAAAAAGATAAAAACAATAATAATAATAATAAAGACCAAACAAAATTATGAAAATCTATAGAGAGGGAACGAAAGGACCATAAAATTAGTTATGTTTGCAATCTATGATAAACAAAACGAATAAATCTATACGCACACATACACGTGAGGTCTTTCATATCAACACCCGAGGACGAGTTACTACACCACGTGAACCCCACACCACCTGGTGTCTCCATGACCAGTCCAGGCCCGGGCCATCAACTGTAAACTATAATAATTTGTATGTTCAATCATTATTCCTTCTCCTTTCAATAATGAAAGCTTTTGTTAAACGACCCACCCACCCCATGTCTTTGTATGTAATAAGTCATTTTTGTCCAATGTATATTTTCAGCCTTCGGGCTGCAGAACTTTTCCAATAAACCGTTAATTATTATTATCATTATTATTATTATTTACTCACACACACACACACACACACACACACACGCTGTAATCTTCTGGTGTCCCCTGCAGGTTGCCATGTCCTATATCTCTCTCCACACTACGCCATCACCTGTACGGCTGCATGGGATGATTGCTGCGTTCCTCCTCCTGACGAAGTGTTTATCTTACCTGTTCCTACCTGTTTTTTTTTGTGTAACAGCTGTGTGTGTGTGTGTGTGTGTTTGTTTTATGCTATCTTATCATGTAATCACCTTACATGCTACAGTTGATAATATCTTTACAATAGCACCTGGTTATAGTAGCCAAATTTACATACCAAATCTATGCTAGGAAGGGGGAATAGGAAGGGAGAATAGGAAGGGGGAATAGGGAAGGGAGAATAGGGAGGTAATACTGAAACTAGAGGGTTTGTTGCGTGTTGAAGGGTACAAGGTATCATTTGGTTGAGGTATACGAATACAGTCATCAGTACTGTACCCACAAAGCAAATACAGTACTCTGCTATTACGGTCCAAGGATAACATCACCACCAACACGATCTGGCAAACAATTAAATCTGGGTACTATAAAATCGATGTCAGGAAAAGAGAGCAAGCTATATGGTGTTAAGGGATCACATGAAGATTAGACCCCCATAGTTTATTTCACCCTTAACACTACCTCTGGTGGGGTTAGGTTAGGTTCATTTTACAAACATAAGCATCTTAACTACTGTAGCCGTTAAGCAAAATACAATACCGTCACGACATATAATAATCACCTCTACTGACAGTCGGATAATGCTGTAGAATTTTAGGTATGGCGGTGTGGACTGAGATGTGGTACGGCCAGATTATAGCTAGTGGGGGGGGAGGATGTATACGGTCAAATTATAGTCAGTAGGGAGAGTTGTGTATACGGCCAGATTATAGTTAGTAGGGAGGGTTGTGTATACGGCCAGATTATAGTTACTAGGGAGGGTTGTGTATACGGCCAGATTATAGTTAGTAGGGAGGGTTGTGTATACGGCCAGATTATAGTTAGTAGGGAGGGTTGTATGGCCAGATGAGTAGTTAGTAGGAGTGGTTGTGCTACGGCCAGATTATAGTTACTAGGGAGGGTTGTACATGGTCAGATTATAAGTGGGTGAGGGAGGGTTGTGTATACGGCTGATTATAGTTAGTAGGAGGTATATTATTGTATTGCAGTGTGGAAGGTTGTGTATACGCACAGATTATATAGTTAGTAGGGAGGGTTGTGTGTATACGGCCAGATTATAGTTAGTAGGAGGGTTGTGTATACGGCCAGATTATAGTTAGTAGGAGGGTTGTGTATACGGCCAGATTATAAGCTAGTAGGAGGGTTGTGTATACGGCCGATTATAGTTAGTAGGGGAGGGTTGTGTATACGGCCAGATTATAGTTAGTAGGGGAGGGTTGTGTATACACAGATTATTATAGTTAGTAGGAGGGTTGTGTATACGTACAGACAGTTACTAGGAGGGTTGTGTATACGGGTCAGATTATAGTTAGTAGGGGGGTTGTGTATAAGGCCAGATTATAGTTAGTAGGGAGGGTTGTGTATACGGCCAGATTATAGTTAGTAGGGAGGGTTGTGTATACGGCCATATTATAGTTAGGAGGGAGGGTTGTGTATACGGTCAGATTATAGTTAGTAGGGAGGGTTGTGTATACGGCCAGATTATAGTTAGGAGGGAGGGTTGTGTATACGGCCAGATTATAGTTAGTAAGGAGGGTTGTGTATACGGCCAGATTATAGTTAGTAAGGAGGGTTGTGTATACGGCCAGATTATAGTTAGGAGGGAGGGTTGTGTATACGGCCAGATTATAGTTAGTAGGGAGGGGTTGTTTATACGGCTAAATTATAAAGTTAGTAGGGAGGCTGCATACGGCCAGATTATAAGTAGGGGAGTGGTTGTGTATACGGTCAGATTATAGTTAGTGAGGGAGGGTTGTGTATACGCATGTATTATAGTTAGTAGGGGAGGGTTGTGTATACGGGCCAGATTATAAAGTTAGTAGGGAGGTTGTGTATACAACAGATTATAAGTAGGGAGGGTTGTGTATACGGTCAGATTATAGTTAGTAGGGGAGAGTTGTGTATACGGTCAGATTATAGTTAGTAGGAGGCCAGTATACGCACAGATTATAGTTAGTAGGAGGGTTGTGTATACGGTCAGATTATAGTTAGTGAGGGAGGGTTGTATACGTACAGATTATAGTTAGTGGGAGGGTTGTGTATACACAGATTGAGTAGTTAGTAGGGAGGGAAGTTGTGTATACGGTCAGATTATAGTTACTAGGAGGGTTGTGTATACGGTCAGATTATAGTCAGTAGGAAGGGTTGTGTATACGCACAGATTATAGTTAGTAGGAGTGGTTGTGTATACGGCCAGATTATAGTTAGTAGGGGAGGGTTGTGTATACGGCCAGATTATAGTCAGTAGGAAGGCCGTGTATACGGCCAGATTATAGTCAGTAGGAAGGGTTGTGTATACGGCCAGATTATAGTCAGTAGGAAGGGTTGTGTATACGGCCAGATTATAGTTAGTAGGGGAGGGTTGTGTATATTTGGTCAGATTATAGTCAGTAGGGAAGGGGTTGTGTATACGGTCAGATTATAGTTAGTGAGGGAGGGTTGTGTATACGGCCAGATTATAGTTAGTGAGGGAGGGTTGTGTATACGGCCAGATTATAGTTAGTGAGGGAGGGTTGTGCATACGGCCAGATTATAGTTAGTGAGGGAGGGTTGTGCATACGGTCAGATTAGAGTTAGTAGGGAGGGTTGTGCATACGGTCAGATTATAGTTAGTAGGGAGGGTTGTGTATACGGCCAGATTATAGTTAGTAGGGAGGGTTGTGTATACGGCCAGATTATAGTTAGTAGGGAGGGTTGTGTATACGGCCAGATTATAGTTAGTAGGGAGGGTTGTGTATACGGTCAGATTATAGTTAGTAGGGAGGGGTGTGTATACGGTCAGATTATAAAGGGAGGGTTGTGTATACGGCCAGATTGCGTTAGTAGGAGGGTTGTGTATACGGCCAGATTATAGTTAGTAGGAGTTGTGTATACGGTCAGATTATAGTTAGTAGGGAGGTGGGCTGTGTATACAGATTATAGTTAGTAGGAGGGTTGTGTATACGGTCAGATTATAGTTAGTAGGGAGGGTTGTGTATACGGCCAGATTATAGTTAGTAGGGAGGGTTGTGTATACGGCCAGATTATAATTAGTAGGAAGGGTTGTGTATGCGGCCAGATTATAGTTAGTAGGGAGGGTTGTGTATACGGCCAGATTATAGTTAGTAGGGAGGGTTGTGTATACGGCCAGATTATAGTTAGTAGGGAGGGTTGTGTATACGGCCAGATTATAGTTAGTAGGGAGGGTTGTGTATACGGTCAGATTATAGTTAGTAGGGAGGGTTATGCATACGGCCAGATTATAGTTACTAGGGAGGGTTATGCATACGGCCAGATTATAGTTAGTAGGGAGGGTTGTGTATACGGCCAGATTATAGTTAGTAGGAAGGGGCATGGGCCAGATTATTATAGTTAGTAGGAGGGCTGTGGATACGGCCAGATTATAGTTAGTAGGGAGGGTTATGTATACGGCCAGATTATAGTTAGTAGGGAGGGTTATGTATACGGCCAGATTATAGTTAGTAGGGAGGGTTGTGTATACGGCCAGATTATAGTTAGTAGGGAGGGTTATGTATACGGCCAGATTATAGTTAGTAGGAAGGGTTGTGTATACGGCCAGATTATAGTTAGTAGGAAGGGTTGTGTATACGGCCAGATTATAGTTAGTAGGAAGGGTTGTGTCTACTGCCAGATTAATTATAGACCCAGGCAGCCTGTGTACACTCTAAACACGACAAATGTGGTGAAGCTATGAATAAGGTAGCTATGAATACAGTGAAGCTATAAATAAGGTGAAGCTATAAATATGGGGAAGCTATAAATAAGGTGAAGCTATAAATACGGTGAAGCTATAAATAAGGTGAGACTATAAATACGGTGAAGCTATAAATAAGGTAGCTATGAATACAGTGAAGTTATAAATATGGTGAAGCTATAAATAATGTGAAGCTATAAATATGAAGCTATAAATATGGTGAAGCTATAAATACGGTGAAGCTATAAATTCGGTGAAGCTTTAAATATGCAGAAACTATTAATACGGTGAGACTATTAATACGGTGAGGCTATAAATACGGTGAGGCTATAAATACGATGAAACTATTAATGCGGTGAAGCTATAAAGTGTAGCTATAGATAAGGCGAAGCTATAAAAAAGTTGCAGCTATAAATAAGGCTAATATATATGTACACCTGAAGCTAAACTGTAGCCATTACTATGTGATCATTGTCAGCCTGAAGTCACAGCCAGTCTCTTCATATGGCCAGACTTAATTGGCGACATGGCCAAGCTGCAAACGTGGTCAGGTTGTGTACATGGCCAGATTATAGATATGACCAGGCTGTAG
The DNA here is from genome assembly GCF_018991925.1 of Homarus americanus. Taxonomy (NCBI): domain Eukaryota; kingdom Metazoa; phylum Arthropoda; class Malacostraca; order Decapoda; family Nephropidae; genus Homarus; species Homarus americanus. The sequence goes on from NW_024718719.1 coordinate 16,833, forward strand.
ATATGGCTAAGTTGTGGACATGACTAAGCTATGGAGTTGGTCAGGTTGTGGACATGGCCAAGCTGTACACATAGCCAAGTTGTGGACTTGGTTAGGTTGTGGATATGGCCAAGCTCTAGACATGACCAAGCTATGATATGGCCAAGCTATGATATGGCCGTGTTGTGGACGTGGAAAGGTTGTGGACTTGCCCAAGCAGTAGATGTGGTCAGGTTGTGAACATGGCCAAGCTATGGACAAGGCGCTGTGAACATGGCCAAGCTGTAGACATGGCTAAGCTGTGTAGATATGGCCAAGCTGTAGATATGGCCAAGCTGTAGACATGACGCTGTAAACATGGCCAAACTGTAGACATGACGCTGTAATCATGGCCAAGCTGTAGACATGAAACTGTAAACATGGCCAAGCTGTAGACATGACCAAGCTGTGGTCGGGCGAAGACGTGGACATCTCGTAATTGGCAGCGTCACTGGACTAAACAATCGATATGAATGAATCATTTCCCGGAACCTCGGTGTGATGGCGGTGGCATGGTGAGCGTCGTGACCAGGCACCACAGCGCCCTATGTCCTGCCCGGTGACACTCACTCTGCACCGTCACTCTTGGTACACATCGCACCACCTCACCTCGACCTGCACAACACATTAAGTGTTTGTTACAGCGGGGTTGAGGAGGAGTGAGTTTTTCCCATTTCGTTTTAGTCCGGGTTTTCGGGTCGTCTGCCTCCTATTGCATTAGTAAAAACTAGTGAATCGGGAAAGGCCGCGGACCGACCGTTATACCCCCAAAAGAAAAGGGAATTTCGACTCTGTCCTCTCGCACATAGGGGACAGTCTCATAAGAACATAAGAATGGAGGAAACTGCAGCGGGCCTATTGGCCCATACTGGGCAGTCCCATTTACACCCAACCCCTACTGCTCATATGAGCATCCAACCCATGTTACCAAACCAGTGTTTACCTATTTCGCGCCTAAATCTAAATTTGTCTAATTTAAAACCATCGATACGAGTTTGCTCTTGGTTGGATAGTTTGAGTACCTTTTTAATGTCCCCTTTATTCAGCCCTGACTTCCATTTATATACCTCTATCATATTGCCTCTCACTCTATGTTTCTCGAGGGAGTGCAACTTAAGATGCTTTAACCTGTCTCTGTACTCTGTAATAAGGTAACCAGAATTGAACTGCGTAATCCAAGTGAGGTCTCACAAGCGCAAGATATAGTTTTAGGATGACCTCGCTAGTCTTGTAACCAACACTCCTTTGTATGAACCCAAGTACTTTATTAGCCTTGTTCAGAGCAAATATACATTGTTTACTTGGCTTAAGGTTCCTACTTATCATTACTCCTAAATCTCTCTCGCAGTCGGATTTTTCAATGGCATCGTTGTTCATCTGGTAACTGGTTTCCCTGTTTACATCTCCTATACTGAGTACTTTACGTTTGTCAGCGTCGAATTTCATCTGCCATTTTTCAGACCAGTCGAAAAATTTGTTTAGATCTTCCTGTAGTTTTGTGGAGTCCTCATCAGATTTAATTATACAGCCTATTTTGGTGTCATCAGCAAATTTACTTATGTTGCTATCTATGCCGATATCTATGTCGTTTATGTATGTAATAAATAATAATGGTCCAAGTACTGAACCTTGGGGAACTCCCCTAGTGACGTTACTCCAATGGGATTTAGTGCCGTTAATGCTCACTCGCTGTTTTCTGTCCTGTAACCACGCCCTGATCCATTTAAGGATATTACCTTTGATGCCATGTGCTTCTACTTTTCTAATTAGTCTTTCGTGGGGGACTCTGTCAAAGGCTTTGCTAAAGTCAAGATATACCACATCATAATTGTGCCCCTCGTCCAACGATTCGAAAACTCATGAAAAGAATGTTAATAGATTAGTTAGACAAGAACGCCCGCTTGTGAAGCCATGCTGGGAATCATTGATCAATCGGTGCTTCTCCAGGTGATTTCGAATAGAGTTTGAAATGATTGCTTCCAGTAATTTGCCTACTATTGATGTTAGACTGACTGGGCGGTAGTTAGAGGATAGTGATCTATCTCCCTTCTTGAAAATCGGTATTACATTCGCTATCCTCCAGGATTCTGGTACTACACCTGATTTTAAGGACATGTTTAACAACTTTGCTAAGGGCATACAAGCTCTTCCTTACATTCCTTTAATACTCTGGCAAATATGTCATCGGGACCGGTGAAAGTATGCGACTGTGTTCCATGTCGAGAGGCTATCAGGAAAGGGGATATGAATTTGGTCCATATTGTCCGGAGAGGGAAAGGTCATTTTAACATACCGATCGCTTTGATATTTTTCTGATGTCAGGAAAAATATGTAACTAAAAATGGTACAAAACCGTGAATGCGGCAACGCTGGGGTTAAAAATTTCAATGTGGTGGTGCGTAGCGGCCGCGCGACGATTGTCCCCCGGACAAAGATGGCCACAAAAGAAATGTGAAAAGTGTGCTACTGTCTCCCTCAAACCTACGATCGTTTTCCAAATAATATTCTGAAATCTTGAAGATATAAGGCAAAAAATTAAAGACAGTTACCCAATAAAATTGTCAACATATTTTGTCATAATGATAGATCATGAATAATTCAGTTTTGGAGAGCTTCCATTGATCTGATGTGATATCAGTTGCGGATTCAGTATGTTGTCACACATGTGTTAACGAAAGTTTATGGACTTCTGTCGATATATCGAGGAACTGATCGAAGATGCCACTCAAAAGATGAAAACGAGCAAAAATAGGGGATGCAGATGAAATGTGTCATTGTGTTTTGTTGAATAATATATTAGCTGACGTGTAAAACGGTGACGGGTGGCCACGACCCTCGGGCTGCCTGGCACGGTACTCCACCACCGTAGTAACTTCAATCTACAAAACAATACCGAAATACCAGACTGATTTTGAAAATACAATCTGAAAGAAGATATTTTAATGCATTTCTTAACGATAACTAAGGCGAGGTGTGGAGGTAGGAAGTCTGTGGTCGAGGGGTATGGTGGCGGGGCTGGGTGGGGCGGGGCAGGGCGAGGTGGGTTAGGGCTGGGAGGATGGGGAGCCCCACCCCTCAAAATACTCTCCCGTAATAAAACCTGACGCTATCAATACCATCAGATGAACGGGAGCAGGCACGAGGGTAGAGGAGGGTGAGGGGGGACGCGGTGGACAATTTACAACAAGGAACACCCCTACCAGTCTTACCCCGGCCTTACCTGGACGCTGATTACATCACATCATTAGAGCAATACTGTTGTGACGCTCCACGCTGATAACATAAAAGGCTGGCTGTACCCTCGGAGTGATACTTAATGACTATTTTGTCACATCTCATCTGATTATGATTCTATGTACAGTTGCCAGCAAAAAGTCCTCCCACAGCCCTGTGTAGCGGGGCTGTGGGAGGACTTTTGCTGGCAACTGTACATCAGAGGGATAGATACTGCTTTTATTGCTTCCTTTAGTACTACATCACACGAGGACCCCACAACTACAACACAACCCGATCAAGTAAGGCGCCGTAGGTTGTTGTTGTTCTTGAGGTTATGGTATTATTACTGTTTCAACAACTATTACGGTGTTTTAGTTCGCATCTCTAGGTTAGTACACGGTCTATAAGGTTAACATATACAGTACACCAGTCATTATCGAACGAAAATGGTAGACATCCTCACCAACACTACACCAACCATCCCTTACCAACACCCCCACAAACTACCCCTCACCAACACCCCCCACAAACCCCTTACCAACACCCCCACAAACCACCCCTCACCATCACCCCCACAACCATCCCTCACCATCACCTCCACAATCTTCCCTCACCAACACCCCT
>NW_024718720.1:0-5511 GCF_018991925.1 Homarus americanus
CTACTGTCCACGAATGACTTTCACTAAACTGTCAAAACTTAGATGGCATCTCTTCAAGATAACGCAGGTAGAAGCTGGAGAACTACCAGCGACTGCAGCAACTCTAAAGTATCATATATTGAGAGGAAGGTATCAAGCTCTTCTGTGGTCTTGTGATGCAGGCAGTGAAATGCTTTCACAATTAGAGCATGGCTGGAAGATTGACAATGACTGTTTCATACTAGTAATATCAGACCAACCACCAGCTCCAGAAGCAATCACAGAACTTGTTAAATGTAGATGTGGGCGTCAGGAAATGTGGATCATTGTCATGTTCATGCAGAAAAGATCAGAAAGAATAGCATGACATGCATAAAGAGATGTGTAACTGTCAAGCAGATGAAAATGCCCTAAACAAGGTGAAAATCTGTTGTACACAGAGCTTTCTGTTAGGCAAGCAATGTAAATGTAAATATGCTTGTGACTTGTATACATGATGTATAACACTACAAACTTTTATCATATAAAACAGTAGTTTCTAGCTTTCAGTGTGGTATAAGTATATATTTTAATTTCAGTATTTGTCTGTAATTATTTTACTGACTGCGTCTCTTCTTTGCCAGAGACAGGATGGCATATATGAGCAGCCATGTTTGTAACACACTTAAGATATTATAACAGCATTCATAATATATTACGTTAAATTGTAATGATATAATACTACATGTTCATAGGTTATTAGTCATGTTTTAAGTTACTTAGGAGTTAATGGTAATACGTCTGTGGTTCATTACGCCACTCTTTGATAAAACTTCTTTAATGGCATAAAACTTATAATAAACCGTTCAGAAAAAATTACACCACAGTTCCTTAACATAGTTTATAAGGATTATTACGATGTATGGTGTCAAAAATTAACATGAAATTTTTACGGGATTACTTAAGCTCCTACACTAAAACCTGCCGACCTAACCTAACCTTTTTTACCCACCTCCACCTACTTACCTAACCTCATATAATCTAACCTAACCTGACATAATCTAACCTAACCTGACGTAATCTAACCTAACCTGACGTAATCTAACCTAACCTGACATAATCTAACCTAACCTGACATAATCTAACCTAACCTGACATAATCTAACCTAACGTGACATAATCTAACCTAACCTGACATAATCTAACCTAACCTGACGTAATCTAACCTAACCTGACATAATCGAACCTAACCTGACATAATCGAACCTAACCTCCCCGTCTGACATAAGCTAACCTAATCAAACCTAACTTTCCCACCTACCGACCATAACCTATCTACTTATTACCTACCTAACCTAACTTAACTTAATCCAACCTGACGTAATCTAACCTAACCTATTGAAACTTAACTTAACCACCTACCTCATCTAACACCACTTTGTAATCTCTTTGCACTACCGCTCACAGGATGAATATGGGGGGCACAATAAACTAGCCTCTAACTGGCAAAATTAACAAAACTAACCTAACCTAACCCAACCTAACTTTACCTAACCGGATCTGATTTATACAACTTAAACACCTTAGAATATATAATAAAGCCGCTAGGTTAATTTAGGCTAAATATGGTTGATTCATATTTCATTTTGACAGAAATTCCCGGCAAAATAACGTATCTATATTGAGAACCACCGCCATGTTGGTTCCACGTTAACAAGACACGGATACACTACAGAATAACCCGCGTTCGTTTAACCTCAATTACTACAGTTTACTTTATAATCTTACTTCACAATCTTTACTACATCTCACTTGACAATCTTCACTACATCTCACTCCACAATCTTCACTACATCTCACTTCACAATCTTCACTACATCTCACTTCACAATCTTCACTACATCTCACTTCATAATCTTCACTACATCTCACTTCACAATCTTCACTACATCTCACTTCACAATCTTCACTACATCTCACTTCACAATCTTTACCACATCTTACTTCACAATCTTTACCACTTCTTACTTCACAATCTTCACTACATCTCACTTCACAATCTTCACTACATCTCACTTCATAATCTTCACCACATCTCACTTCACAATCTTCACTACATCTCACTTCACAATCTTCACTACATCTCACTTCACAATCTTCACTACATCTCACTTCACAATCTTCACGACATCTCACTTCATAATCTTCACTACATCTCACTTCACAATCTTCACTACATCTCTTCACAATCTTCACTACATCTCACTTCACAATCTTCACTACATCTCACTTCACAATCTTCACTACATCCCACTTCACAATCTTCACTACATCTCACTTCACAATCTTCACTACATCTCACTTCACAATTTTCACTACATCTCACTTCACAATCTTCACTACATCTCACTTCACAATCTTCAACACATCTCACTTCACAGTCTTCACTACATCTCACTTCACAATCTTCACTACATGTCACTTCACAATCTTCACTGCATCTCACTTCACAATCTTCACTACATCTCACTTCACAATCTTCACTACATCTCACTTCATAATCTTCACTACATCTCACTTCACAATCTTCACTACATCTCTCTTCACAATCTTCACTATATCTCACTTCACAATCTTCACTACATCTCACTTCACAATCTTCATTGCATCCTTCACAATCTTCACCATCTCCCCACTTCTGTCCTGCATATCTCCTTCTAATCTTCACTTCCCATCTCTTCCACAATCTTCCACATCTCCTTCACAATCTTCACTACATCTCACTTCACAATCGTCACCCACATCTCCTTCACAGTCTTCCACTTATCTCCACTTCTAATCTTCCACTACATCCTATTTTAATCTTCACTACATCTCACTTCACAATCTTCACTACATCTCCTTCACAATCTTCACTATACTCACTTCACAATCTTCACTACATCTCACTTCACAATCTTCACTACATATATTTAATCTTCACTACATCTCCTTCACAATCTTCACTACATCTCACTTCGTCTTCACTGTCTCCTTTAAATCTTCATCTCACTTCACAATCTTCACTACATCTCACTTCACAATCTTCACTACACCTTTCTTCACAATCTTCACTACATCTCACGTCACAATCTTCACTAACACCATCCTTCATCACTACATATAACAACATCCATCATCACTACTTATAACACCATCCTTCATCATCACTACATATAACACTATCCATCATCACTAAATATAACACGATCCATCATCACTACATATAACACCATCCACCATCACTACATATAGAACCATCCATCACGACATATAACACCATCCAACATCACTACATATAACACCAACCATCATCACTACATATAACATCATCCATCATCACTACATATAACTCCATCCATCATCACTACATATGACACCATCCAGCATCACTACATATAACACCACCCATCATCACTACATATAACATCATGCATCATCACTACATATAACACCATCCATCATCACTACATATAAAACCAACCTATCATCACTACATATAATATCATCCATCATCACTACATATAACACCATCCAACATCACTACATATAACACCACCCATCATCACTACATATAACATCATCCATCATCACTACATATAACTCTATCCATCATCACTACATATAACACCATCCAGCATCACTACATATAACACCAACCATCATCACTACATATAACATCATGCATCATCACTACATATAGCACCATCCATCATCACTACATATAAAACCATCCTATCATCACTACATATAACATCATCCATCATCACTACATATAACACCATCCATCACTACATATAGAACCATCCTATCATCACTACATATAATATCATCCATCATCACTACATATAACACCATCCAACATCACTACATATAACACCACTCATCATCACTACATATAACATCATCCATCATCACTACATATAACTCTATCCATCATCACTACATATAACACCATCCAGCATCACTACATATAACACCAACCATCATCACTACATATATCATCATGCATCATCAGTATATATAACACCGTCCATCATCACTACATATATTACCCTCCTATCATCACTACATATAACACCATCCATCATTACTACATATAACGCCATCCTTCATCACTACATATAACACCATCCATCATCACTACATATTATAACACCATCCATCATCTCTACAAACACCAGTCCTCAACACTATAGTGATAAACAGAGCTTCATTTTGTTGTCAATTTCTTTAAATTCCAACCTTATTAAACCGTAATTCTTTTTGTATGGTCAAATTTTGATTTGACCTCAGTGAGAGAGCTGTTAGTGTCAGTATATCACAATGGTGTTCCGACGCACTGTATCGAAGGTGTCTGAGGTGGAGGTGAAGGCTTGCAAGGATTTCGTTGTAGACTTCGACACCAGCTTTGTGGTGGTTGCAACAAACATCTACCCTGGTGTGGCCCCTAAGCAGATTCGACCATTGTTTGAGGAATGTGGACAGATCGACCTGTTTGTGATGCCCGCAAAAGACAACAAAAATGAACACTATGGCTTCGCATACATCCGATACTTTGACGAAGCCTCCTGTGATAAGGCTGTTGGACGATTGGATGGTGACAGCATTGGCCGCAGCCGAAAATCAACTAACAAGCTGGAAGTTAACTACTACAGTGCCCATGGTACCTTGAACAACCTTGACCGCCAAGCTGCTGAGTTCATTGTTCTGTCCAATGTTGCCGACCAACAACCCGCCTCTATCCTTAAGAAGACCAACGTACGCACTACCGTTGCCAAGTCAGTTACCTTCAATTATGACAATTTGGGCGACATCAGGGAGCGCGAAACTTCCACAGCTACTTACACTCTGTCTGTACCTCCCAACCAATGAATCTAACTCAACTGCTGCCATCGAATAAGAAAATGTCTCCAATAGTTGTACCTCTGGGAACCTGGAGGGAGGCACCAACCCTGATGAAAGCTCAGTAATATCTACCATGTTATTTAAACACTTATAACACATATAACATCATCCATCATCACTACATATAACACCATCCATCATCACTACATATAACACCATCTATCATCACTACATATAACATCATCCATCATCACTACAGATCGGTAGAGTAGTTTTCGAGATTCTCGTGCGGACACACAAGCAAACACACACACACACACAAACAGACATACTTCTTTGTTTTATATCGATAGAAGATAGATCATCACTACATATAACACCGCCCATCATCACTACATATAACACCACCCATCATCACTACATATAACATCATCCATCATCACTACATATAACATCATCCATCATCACTACATATAACACCATCCATCATCACTACATACAACATCATCCATCATCACTACATATAACACCATCCATCATCAATACATATAACATCATCCATCATCACTACATATAACACCATCCATCATCACTACATATAACATCATCCATCATCACTACATATAACACCATCCATCATCACTGCATATAACATCATCCATCATC
>NW_024718721.1:0-3284 GCF_018991925.1 Homarus americanus
ACTCAAGTGCACCTCTGACACTCCCAGGCACACCTCTGACACTCCCAGGTACACCTCTGACACTCCCAGTGCTCAATGACCTCCCTGGTACACCCTGACACTCTCAGTGCACCTCTAACACTGCCATGGAACACCCCAGACACTCCCAGGTACACCTCTGACACTGCCAGGTACACCTCCGACACTCCCAGGTACACCTCCGGCCTCCAGATTCTTACACTCCCAGGTACACCTCCGACACTCCCAGGTGCACCTCTGACCTCCCAGGTACACCTCCGACACTCTCAGGTACACCTCTGACACTTCCAGGTACACCTCTGACCTCCTAGGTACACCTCTGGCACCAAGTACACCTCCGACACTCCCAGGTACACCTCCGACCTCCCAGGTACACTTCTTACCTCCCAGGTACACCTCTCACACTCAGGTACACCTCTGACACTGCCAGGTACTCCACTGATATTCCCTGGTACACCTCTGACACTCAGGTACGTCCGACCTCCCAGATACACCTTTGACCTCCCTGGTACACCCTGACACTCCCAGGTACACCTCTGACCTCCCAGGTACACCCCAGACACTCCCAGGTCACACCTCTGACACTGCCAGGTACACCTCCGACACTACCAGGTACACCTCCGACACTCCCAGGTACACTTCTTACACTCCCAGGTACACCTCGACACTCTCAGGTACACCTCCTGACACTTCCAGGTACACCTCTGACCTCCCAGCCTCGGGCACTCCCAAGTACACCTCTGACACTCCCAGGTACACCTCCGACCCTCCGGGTACCTCCGACACTCCCAGGTACACTTCTTACACTCCCAGGTACCTCCGACACTCCCAGGTACCTCTGACACTCCCAGGTACATCCGACACTCTCAGGTACACCTCTGACACTCTCAGGTACATCAGGACACTCCCAGGATCACTTCCCACCTCCCAGGTACACCTCCGACACTCCCAGGTACACCTCTGACACTCCCAGGTACATCTGACCTCCCAGGTATACCTCTGACACTCCCAGGTCACCTCTGACACTGCCAGACTCCACTGACATTCCCTGGTACACCTCTGACACTCCCAGGTACGTCCGACACTCCCAGATACACCTCTGACACTCCCAGGTACAGCTCACACTCCCAGGTACACCCTGACACTCCCAGGTACTCCACTGACACTCCCGGTTGCACCCCTGCCACTCCCAGGTACCCCTCTGACACTCCCGGGTACACCGCTGACACTCCAGGGTACACATCTGACCTCCCAGGTACACCTCTGACACTCCCAGGTACACCTCTGACCTCCCAGGTATACCTCTGACACTCCCAGGTACACCTCTGACACTGCCAGGTACTCCGCGACGTGTCCGACACTCCCAGGTACCTTCTTACACTCCGGGTACACCTCCGACACTCCCAGGTACACCTTCTTACACTCCCAGGTACACCTCCGACACTCCCAGGTACACCTCTGACCTCCCAGGTACATCTCCGACACTCTCAAGTACACCTGGCCTCCCAGGTACACCACAGAAACTCCCAGGAACACTTGTCACACTCCCAGGTACACCTCCGACACTCCCAGGTACACCTCCGACACTCCCAGGTACACTTCTTACACTCCCAGTTACACCTCCGACACTCCCAGGTACACTTCTTACACTCCCAGGTACACCTCCGACACTCCCAGGTACATCTCTGATACTCCCAGGTACATCTCCGACACTCAGGTACACCTCTGACACTCCCAGGTACACCACAGACACTCCCAGGAACACTTCTCACACTCCCAGGTACACCTCAGACACTCCCAGGTACACATCAGACACTCCAAGGTGCACCTCTGACACTCCCAGGTACACCTCCGACACTCCCAGGAACACCTCCGTCACTCCCAGGTACACTTCTCCACCTCCCAGGTACACCTCCGACACTCCCAGTGACACCTCTGAGACACCTTGGTACACCTCCGACACTCTCAGCCCAGACATTCTCAGGTACAGTTCTCATACTCGCAGGTGCACCTCCGACACTCCCAGGTCACAACTCTGACCTCCCAGGACACCTCCTGACACTACTAGGTACACCTCTGACCTCCGGGTACACCTCTGACACCTCCCAGGTACACCTCTGACTCTCCCAGGTACTCCACTGACATTCCGTGGTACACCTTTGACACTCCCAGGTACACCGCTGAAACTGCCAGGTACACCTCCGACACTCCCAGGAACACCTCCGTCACTCCCAGGTACACTTCTCACACTCCCACGTGCACCTCCGACCCTCCCAGGTACACCTCTGACACACCTAGGTATACCTCCGACACTCTCAGGTACACCCGCCACCTGCCAGGTACACCTCAGACACTCTCAGGTACAGTTCTCACACTCGCAGGTGCACCTCCGACACTCCCAGGTACAACTCTGACCTCCCAGGGACACCTCTGACACTACTACGTACACCTCTGACACTCAGGGTACACCTGTCAACCTCCCAGGTACCTCTGACACTCCCAGGTACTCCACTGACATTCCGTGGTACACCTGACACTCCCAGGTACACCGCTGAAACTGCCAGGTACACCTCCGACACTCCCAGGAACACCTCCGACCTCCCAGGTACACCTTCTCACACTCCAGGTACACCTCCGGCACTCCCGGTACACCTCTGACCTCCCAGGTACACCTCTGACACTCAGGGTACACCTCTGACCTCCCAGGTACACCTCTGACCTCCCAGGTACACCTCAGACACTCCCAGGTATGCCTCTGACACTCCCAGGTACACCTCTGACACTCCCAGGTACACCCCTGACCTCCCAGGTATACCTGACACTCCCAGGTACACCTCTGACACTGCCAGGTACTCCACTGACATTCCATGGTACCTCTGACACTCCCAGGTACACGTCCGACCTCCTGAATACACTCTGACCTCCCAGGTACAGCTCTGACACTTCCAGGTACACCTCTGACACTCCCAGGTATCACTGACCTCCCTGGTACCTGCCACTCCCAGGTGCCCTTGAACTCCCAGGTACACCCCAGACACTCCCAGGTACACTTCTCACACTCCTAGGTACACCTCTGACACTTCTAGGTACTCATCTGTCATCCCTGATACACCTTTAACACTCCCAAGTACACCGCTGACACTCCCAGGTACACCGCTGACACTGCCAGGTACACCTCAGACACTGCCAGGTACACCTCAGACACTGCCAGGTACACCTCAGACACTCCCAGGTACACCTCAGACACTCCAAGGTGCACCTGTGAC
>NW_024718722.1:0-19564 GCF_018991925.1 Homarus americanus
CCCTACCAGGATTCAAACCCGCGATCTTATAATTGTGACCGGGGTATGCTACCTCTGGGCCACCAGGACAATAAAAGCAGTCCTAGACTCTACTATTTTTCACACAAAGCCTGTTCAACGACCTTATGGCGCCATGAACCTCTAATGGGGACCACCCGTGCCGCTTAGGTGATCAGAGCAACGTTTTACCAAATGCGGCTTCGAAACACAAGGATCCATATATATATTTCATTTACCCAATAATAGCACGCGAACTTCTACATATAATCAACACCTCACCCCACCAGGATTTCAACCAACGATCTTAAAATTGTGACCGGGGAACGCTACCTCTGGGCCACTAGGACAATAAAAGCAGTCCTAGTCTCTGCTATATTTCACACAAAGCCTGTTCAACGAGCTTATGGCGCCGTGAACCACTATAGGGGACCACCCGTGCCGCTTAGGTGATCAGAGCAACGTTTACCCAAATGCGGCCTCAAAACCCGAGGATCCATATATATTTCATTAGCCCAATAACGCACGCAGACTTCTATATATAATCAACGCCTCACCCCACCAGGATTTGAAGCCACGATCTTATAATTGTGACCGGGGAACGCTACCTCTGGGCAACCAGGACAATTCAAGCAGTCCTAGACTCTGCTATATTTCACACAAAGCCTGTTCAACGAGCTTATGGCGTCGTGAACCTCTAATGGGGACCACCCGCGCCACTTAGGTGATCAGAGCAACGTTTTACCAAATGCGGCTTCGAAACAGGAGAATCCATATATATTTCATTAGCCCAATAAAGCACGCGGACTTCTACATATAATCAACACCTCACCCCACCAGGATTTAAACCCAAGATCTTATAATTGTGACCGGGGAACGCTACCTCTGGGCCACCAGGAAAAAAAAGCAGTCCTAGACTCTGCTATATTTCACACACAGCCTGTTCAACGAGCTTATGGCGCCGTGAACCTCTAATGGGGACCACCCTGGCCACTTAGGTGATCAGCGCAACGTTTTACCAAATGCGGCTTCAAAACACGAGGGTCCATATATATTTCATTAGCCCAATAAAGCACGCGGATTTCTACATATAATCAACACCTCACCCCACCAGGATTCAAACCCACGATCTTATAATTGTGACCGGGCTATGCTACCTCTGGGCCACCAGGACAATAAAAGCAGTCCTAGACTCTACGATATTTCACACAAAGACTGTTCAACGACCTTATGGCGCCATGAACCTCTAATGGGGACCACCTGTGCCACTTAGGTGATCAGAGCAACGTTTTACCAAATGCGGCTTCGAAACAGGAGGATCCATATATATTTCATTAGCCCAATAAAGCACGCGAACTTCTACATATAATCAACACCTCACCCCACCAGGATTTCAACCAATGATCTAAAATTTGTGACCGGGGAACGCTACCTCTGAGCCACTAGGACAATAAAAGCAGTCCTAGACTCTGCTATATTTCACACAAAGCCTGTTCAACGAGCTTATGGCGCCGTGAACCTCTAATGGGGACCACCCGTGCCGCTTATGTGATCAGAGCAACGTTTTACCAAATCCGGCTTGGAAACACGATTATCCAAATATATTTCATTAGCCCAATAAAGCAGTCGGACTTCTATATATAACAAACACCTCACCCCACCAGGATTCAAACCCACAATCTTATAATTGTGACCGGGGTATGCTACCTCTGGGCCACCAGTACAATAAAAGCAGTCCTAGATTCTACTATATTTCACACAAAGGCTGTTAAACGATCTTATGGCGCTGTGAACCACTATAGGGGACCACCCGTGCCGCTTAGGTGATCAGAGCAACGCTTTACCAAATGCGGTTTTGAAACACGAGGATCCATATATATTTCATTAGCCCAATAAAGCACGCCGACTTCTACATATAATCAACGCCTCACCCCACCAGGATTTGAAGAGACGATCGTATAATTGTGACCGGGGAACGCTACCTCTGGGCCAACAGGACAATAAAAGCATTCGTAGACTCTACTATATTTCACACAAAGCCTGTTCAACGACCTTATGGCGCCGTGAACCTCTAATGGGGACCACCCGTGCTGCTTAGGTGATCAGAGCAACGTTTTACCAAATGCGGCTTCAAAACACGAGGATCCATATATATTTCATTCCCCAATAAAGCATGCGGCTTCTACATATAATCAACACCTCACCCCACCAGGATTCAAACCCACAATCTTATAATTGTGACCGGGAACGCTACCTCTGGGCCACTAGGACAATAAAAGCAGTCCTAGACTCTACTATATTTCACACATTAAAGTTTGCCTAACGGGCCTACAACCCGCGAACACCACGTAATCAACCCGCCAGTGACCTACAACGCCCACCAAATCCGGCTTCGAAACACGAGCATCCATATATATTTCATTAGCCCAATAATGCACGCGGACTTCTTCATATAATCAACACCTCACCCCACCAGGATTCGAACCCACGATCTTCTAATTGTGACCGTGGAACGCTACCTCTGGGCCACTAGGACAATAAAAGCAGTCCTAGACTCTGCTATATTTCACAAAAAGCCTGTTCAACGAGCTTATGGCGTCGTGGAACTCTAATGGGGACCACCCGTGCCACTTAGGTGATCAGAGCAACGTTTTACCAAATGCGGCTTCGAAACAGGAGAATCCATATATATTTCATTAGCCCAATGAAGCACGCGGACTTCTCCATATAATCAACACCTCACCCCACCAGGATTTCAACCCACAATCTTATAATTGTGACCGGGGTATGCTACCTCTGGGCCACTAGGACAATAAAAGCAGTCCTAGACTCTACTATATTTCACACAATGCCTGTTCAACGAGCTTATGGCGCTGTGAACCACTATAGGGGATCACCCGTGCTGCTTAGGTGATCAGAGCAACGTTTAACCAAATGCGGCTTCGAAACCCGAGGTTCCAAATATATTTTATTAGCCCAATAAAGCACGCAGACTTCTACATATAATCAACGCCTCACCCCACCAGGATTTGAAGCCATGATCTTATAATTGTGACCGGGGGACGCTACCTCTGGGCCACCAGGACAATAAAAGCAGTCCTAGACTCTACTATATTTCACACAAAGCCTGTTTAACGAGCTTATGACGCTGTGAACCACTATAGGGGACCACCCGTGCCGCTTAGGTGATCATAACAACGTTTTACCAAATGCGGCTTCGAAACAGGAGGATCCATATATATTTCATTAGCCCAATAAAGCACGCGAACTTCTACATATAATCAACACCTCACCCCACCAGGATATCAACCAACGATCTTATAATTGTGACCGGGGAACGCTACCTCTGGGCCACAAGGACAATAAAAGCAGTCCTAGACTCTGCTATATTTCACACAAAGCGTGTTCAACGAGCTTATGGCGCCGTGAACCACTATAGGGGACTACCCGTGCCGCTTAGGTGATCAGAGCAACGTTTACCCAAATGCTGCTTCAAAACCCGAGGATCCATATATATTTCATTAGCCCAATAACGCACGCAGACTTCTACATATAATCAACGCCTCACCCCACCCGGATTTGAAGCCACGATCTTATAATTGTGACCGGGGAACGCTACCTCTGGGCCACCAGGACAATAAAAGCAGTCCTAGACTCTGCTATATTTCACACAAGGCCTGTTCAACGAGCTTTTGGCGCCGTGAACCTCTAATGGGGACCACCCTGGCCACTTAGGTGATCAGCGCAACGTTTTACCAAATGCGGCTTCAAAACACGAGGGTCCATATATATTTCATTAGCCCAATAAACCACGCGGACTTCTACATATAATCAACACCTCACCCCACCAGGATTCAAACCCACGATCTTATAATTGTGACCGGGCTATGCTACCTCTGGGCCACCAAGACAATAAAAGCAGTCCTAGACTCTACTATATTTCACACAAAGACTGTTCAACGACCTTATGGCGCCATGAACCTCTAATGGGGACCACCTGTGCCACTTAGGTGATCAGAGCAACGTTTTACCAAATCCGGCTTGGAAACACGAGGATCCATATATATTTCATTAGCCCAATAAATCACTCGGACTTCTACATATAATCAACGCCTCACCCCACCCGAAGCCACGATCTTATAATTGTGACCGAACGCTACCTCTGGGCCACCAGGATAATTAAAGCAGTCCTGGACTGTGCTATATTTCACACAAAGCCTGTTCAACGAGCTTTTGGCGCCGTGAACCTCTAATGGGGACCACCCGCGCCGCTTAGGTGATCAGAGCAACGTTTTACCAAATGCGGCTTCAAAACACTAGGATCCATATATATTTCATTTTCCCAATAAAGCACGTGGCTTCTACATATAAACAACACCTCACCCCACCAGGATTCGAACCCATGATCTTCTAATTGTGACCGGGGAACGCTACCTCTGGGCCACCAGTACAATAAAAGCAGTCCTAGACTCTGCTATATTTCACACAAAGCCTGTTCAACGAGCTTATGGTGCTGTGAACCTCTAATGGGGACCACCGTACCGCTTAGGTGATCAGAGCAACGTTTTACCAAATCCGGCTGGAAACACGAGGATCCATATATATTTCATTAGCCCAATAGAGCACGCGGACTTCTACATATAATCAACACCTCACTCCACCAGGATTCGAACCCACGATCTTAAAATTGTGACCATGCTATGCTACCTCTGGGCCACCAGGACAATAAAAGCAGTCCTAGACTCTACTATATTTCACACAAAGCCTGTTCAACGACCTTATGGCGCGATGAACTTCTAAGGGGGACCACCCGTGCCGCTTAGGTGATAAGAGCAACGTTTTACCAATATCCGGCTTGGAAACACGAGGATCCATAGATATTTCATTAGCACAATAAAGCACGCGGACTTCTACATATAATCAACACCTCACCCCACCAGGATTTGAACCCACTATCTTATAATTGTGACCGGGGAACGCTACCTCTGGGCAACCAGGACAATAAAAGCAGTCCTAGATTCTACTATATTTCACACAAAGCCTGTTCAACGACCTTATGGCGCCATGAACCTCTAATGGGTTCCACCTGTGCCGCTTAGGTGATCGGAGCAACGTTTTACCAAATCCGGCTTCGAAACACGAGGATCAATGTATATTTCAATAGCCCAATAAAGCACCCTTACTTCTACATTTAATCAACACCTCACCCCACCAGGATTTGAACCCACGATCTTATAATTGTGACCGGAGAACGCTACCTCTGGGCCACTAGGATAATAAAAGCAGTCCTAGACTCTACTATATTTTACACAAAGCCTGTTCAATGAGCTATTGGCGCTGTGAACCACTATAGAGGACCACCCGTGCCGCTTAGGTGACCAGAGCAACGTTTAACCAAATGCTGCTTCGAAACAGGAGGATCCATATATATTTCATTAGCCCAATAAAGCACGCGAACTTCTACATATAATCAACACCTCACCACACCAGGATTTCAACCAACGATCTTATAATTGTGACCGGGGAACGCTACTTCTGGGCCACTAAGACAATAAAAGCAGTCCTAAACTCTGCTATATTTCACACAAAGCCTGTTCAACGAGCTTATGGCGCCGTGAACCTCTAATGGGGACCATCCGTGCCACTTCGGTGATCAGAGCAACGTTTTACCAAATCCGGCTTCGAAACACAAGGATCCATATATATTTCATTAGCCCAATAGAGCACGCGGACTTCTACATATAATCAACACCTCACTCCACCAGGATTCGAACCCACGATCTTATAATTGTGACCGAGGAACGCTACCTATGGGCCACCAGGACACTATAAGCAGTCCTAGACTCTACTATATTTCACACAAAGCCTGTTCAACGACCTTATGGCGCCATGAACCTCTAATGGGGACCACCGTACCGCTTAGGTGATCAGAGCAACGTTTTACCAAATCCGGCTGGAAACACGAGGATCCATATATATTTCATTAGCCCAATACAGCACGCGGACTTCTACATATAATCAACGCCTCACCCGACCAGGATTTGAAGCCACGATCTTATAATTGTGACCGGGGAACGCTACCTCTGGGCCACCAGGACAATAAAAGCAGTCCTAGACTCTACTATATTTCACACAAAACCTGTTCAACGACCTTATGGCGCGATGAACCTCTAATGGGGACCACCCGTGCCGCTTAGGTGATAAGAGCAACGTTTTACCAAATCCGGCTTCGAAACACGAGGATCCATAGATATTTCATTAGCACAATAAAGCACGCGGACTTCTACATATAATTAACACCTCACCCCACCAGGATTTGAACCCACTATCTTATAATTGTGACCGGGGAACGCTACCTCTGGGCAACCAGGACAATAAAAGCAGTCCTAGATTCTACTATATTTCACACAAAGCCTGTTCAACGACCTTATGGCGCCATGAACCTCTAATGGGGACCACCTGTGCCGCTTAGGTGATCGTAGCAACGTTTTACCAAATCCGGCTTCGAAACACGAGGATCAATATATACTTCAATAGCCCAATAAAGCACGCTTACTTCTACATATAATCAACACCTCACCCCACCAGGATTTGAACCCACGATCATATAATTGTGACCGGGGAACGCTACCTCTGGGCCACTAGGACAATAAAAGCAGTCTTAGACTCTACTATATTTCACAAAAAGCCTGTTCAACGAGCTTATGGCGATGTGAACCACTATAGGGGACCACCCGTGCCGCTTAGGTGAACAGAGCAACGTTTAACCAAATGCGGCTTCGAAACCCGAGGATCCATATATATTTCAATAGCCCAATAAAGCACGCAGACTTCTACATATAATCAACGCCTCACCCCACCAGGATTTGAAGCCACGATCTTATAATTGTGACCGGGGAACGCTACCTCTGGGCCACCAGGTCAATAAAAGTATTCCTAGACTCTGCTATATTTCACACAAAGCCTGTTCAACGGGCATATGGCACCGTGAACCTCTAATGGGGACCACCCGTGCCGCTTAGGTGATCATAACAACGTTTTACCAAATGCTACTTCGAAACAGGAGGATCCATATATATTTCATTAGCCCAATAAAGCACGCGAACTTCTACATATAATCAACACCTCACCCCACCAGGATTTCAACCAACGATCTTATAATTGTGACCGGGGAACGCTACCTCTGGGCCACTAGGAAAATAAAAGCAGTCCTAGACTCTGCTATATTTCACTCAAAGCCTGTTCAACGAGCTTATGGCGCCGTGAACCTCTAATGGGGACCATCCGTGCCACTTAGGTGATCAGAGCAACGTTTTACCAAATCCGGCTTCGAAACACAAGGATCCGCCTGTCATTAGCCCAATGAGGCCGCAGCGGACTACATATAATCAACACCTCACCCCACAGTTCGAACCCACGATCTTATAATTGTGACCGAGGAACGCTACCTATGGGCCACCAGGACACTATAAGCAGTCTAGACTCTGCTATATTTCACATCAAAGCCTGTTCAACGAGCTTATGGCGCCGTGAACGCCTCTCGGCGTGGGACCACCTGTAGCCGCTTAGGTGATCAGAGCAACGTTTTACCAAATGCGGCTTCGAAACACGAGGATTCATATATATTTCATTAGCCCAATAAAGCACGCGGACTTCTACATATAATCAACACCTCACCCCACCAGGATTTAAACCCACGATCTTATAATTGTGACCGGGGAACGCTACCTCTGGGCCACCAGGATAATTAAAGCAGTCCTAGACTGTGCTATATTTCACACAAAGCCTGTTCAACGAGCTTTTGGCGCCGTGAACCTCTAATGGGGACCACCCGTGCCGCTTAGGTGATCAGATCAACGTTTTACCAAATGCGGCTTCAAAACACTAGGATCCATATATATTTCATTTGCCCAATAAAACACGCGGACTTCTACATATAATCAACACCTCACCCAACCAGGATTCGAACCCACGATCTTCTAATTGTGACCGGGGAACGCTACCTATGGGCCACCAGGACACTATAAGCAGTCCTAGACTCTGTTATATTTAACACAAAGCCTGTTCAACGAGCTTATGGGGCTGTGAACCACTATAGGGGACCACCCGTGCCACTTAGGTGATCAGAGCAACGTTTTACCAAATCCGGCTTGGAAACACGAGGATCCATATATATTTCATTAGCCCAATAAAGCACGCGGACTTCTTCATATAATCAACACCTCACCCCACCAGGACTCGAACCCACGATCTTCTAATTGTGACCGGGGAACGCTACCTCTGGGCCACCAGGACACTAAAAGCAGTCGTAGACTCTGCTATGTTTCACACAAAGCCTGTTCAACGAGCTTTTGGCGCCGTGAACCTCTAATGGGGACCACCCGTGCCGCTTAGGTGATCAGAGCAACGTTTTACCAAATGCGGCTTCGAAACACGAGGATCCATATATATTTCATTAGCCCAATAAAGCATGCGGACTTCTACATATAATCAACACCTCACCCCACCAGGATTTGAAACCACGATCTTATAATTGTGACCGGGGAACGCTACCTCTGGGCCACCAGGACAAAAAAAGCAGTCCTAGACTCTGCTACATATCACACAAAGCCTGTTCAACGAGCTTATGACGCTGTGAACCTCTAATGGGGACCATCCGTGCCGCTTAGGTGATCAGAGCAACGTTTTACCAAATCCGGCTTGGAAACACGAGGATCCATATATATTTCATTAGCCCAATAAAGCACTCGTACTTCTACATATAATCAACACCTCACCCCACCAGGATTCAAACCCACAATCTTATAATTGTGACCGGGGAACGCTACCTCTGGGCCAACAGGACAATAAAAGCATTCGTAGGCTCTGCTATATTTCACACAAAACCTGTTCAACGAGCTTATGGCGCTCTGAACCTCTAATGGAGACCACCCGTGCTGCTTAGGTGATTAGAGCAACGTTTTACCAAATGCGGCTTCAAAACACGAGGATCCATATATATTTCTCTTTGCCCAATAAAGCACGTGGCTTCTACATATAATCAACACCTCACCCCACCAGGATTCGAACCCACGATCTTATAATTGTGACCGGGGAACGCTACCTCTGGGCCACCAGGACAATAAAAGCAGTCCTAGACTCTGCTATATTTCACACAAAGCCTGTTCAACGAGCTTATGGCGCCGTGAACCTCTCATGGGGACCACCAGTGCCGCTTAGGTGATCAAAGCAACATTTTACCAAATGCGGCTTCGAAACACGAGGACCCACATATATTTCATTAACCCAATAAAGCACGCGGACTTCTACATATAATCAACACCTCACTCCACTAGGATTCGAAACCACGATCTTATAATTGTGACCGGGGAATGCTACCTCTGGGCCACCAGGACAATAAAAGCAGTCCTAGACTCTGCTATATTTCACACAAAGCCTGTTCAACGAGCTTATGGCGCCGTGAACCTCTCATTGGGACCACCTGTGTCGCTTAGGTGATCAGAGCAACGTTTTACCAAATGCGGCTTCGAAACACGAGGATCCATATATATTTCATTAGCCCAATAAAGCACGCGGACTTCTACATATAATCAACACCTCACCCCACCAGGATTCAAACCCACAATCTTATAATTGTGACCGGGGAACGCTACCTCTGGG
This sequence comes from Homarus americanus, assembly GCF_018991925.1. Taxonomy (NCBI): domain Eukaryota; kingdom Metazoa; phylum Arthropoda; class Malacostraca; order Decapoda; family Nephropidae; genus Homarus; species Homarus americanus. The sequence continues at coordinate 9,658 of NW_024718722.1, forward strand.
CCAACAGGACAATAAAAGCATTCGTAGGCTCTGCTATATTTCACAGAAAGCCTGTTCAACGAGCTTATGGCGCTGTGAACCTCTAATGGAGACCACCCGTGCTGCCTAGGTGATCAGAGCAACGTTTTACCAAATGCGGCTTCAAAACACGAGGATCCATATATATTTCATTTGCCCAATAAAGCACGTGGCTTCTACATATAAACAACACCTCACCCCACCAAGATTCGAACCCACGATCTTCTAATTGTGACCGGGGAACGCTACCTCTGGGCCACCAGGACAAAAAAAGCAGTCCTAGACTCTGCTATATTTCAAACAAAGCCTGTTCAACGAGCTTATGACGCTGTGAACCTCTAATGCGGACCATCCGTGCCGCTTAGGTGATCAGAGCAACGTTTTACCAAATCCGGCTTCGAAACACGAGGATCCATACATATTTCATTAACCCAATAAAGCACGCGGACTTCTACATATAATCAACACCTCACTCCACCAGGATTCGAAACCACGATCTTATAATTGTGACCGAGGAACGCTACCTATGGGCCACCAGGACACTATAAGCAGTCCTAGACTCTGTTATATTTAACTCAAAGCCTGTTCAACGAGCTTATAGGGGACCACCCGTGCCCCTTAGGTGATCAGAGCAACGTTTTACCAAATCCGGCTTCGAAACACGAGGATCCATATATATTTCATTAGCCCAATAAAGCACTCGGACTTCTACATATAATCAACACCTCACCCCACCAGGATTCAAACCCACGATCTTATAATTGTGACCGGGGTATGCTACCTCTGGGCCACCAGGATAATAAAAGCAGTCCTAGACTCTGCTATATTTCACACAAAGCCTGTTCAATGAGCTTATGACGCTGTAAACCTCTAATGGGGACCATCCGTGCCGCTTAGGTGATCAGAGCAACGTTTTACCAAATCCGGCTTGGAAACACGAGGATCCATATATATTTCATTAGCCCAATAAAGCACGCGGACTTCTACATATAATCAACACCTCACCCCACCAGGATTTGAACCAACGATCTTATAATTGTGACCGGGGAACGCTACCTCTGGGAAACCAGGACAATAAAACCAGTCCTAGACTCTACTATATTTCACACAGAGCCTGTTCAACGACCTTATGGCGCGATGAACCTCTAATGGGGACCACCTGTGCCGCTTAGGTGATAAGAGCAACGTTTTACCAAATCCGGCTTGGAAACACGAGGATCCATAGATATTTCATTAGCACAATAAAGCACGCGGACGTCTACATATAATCAACACCTCACCCCACCAGGATTTTAACCCACTATCTTATAATTGTGACCGGGGAACGCTACTTCTGGGCAACCAGGACAATAAAAGCAGTCCTAGATTCTACTATATTTCAGAACAAAGCCTGTTCAACGACCTTATGGCGCCATGAACCTCTAATGGGGACCACCTGTGCCACTTAGGTGATCGAAGCAACGTTTTACCAAATCCGGCTTCGAAACACGAGGATCAATATATATTTCAATAGCCCAATAAAGCACGCTTACTTCTACATATAATCAACACCTCACCCCACTAGGATTTGAACCCACGATCTTATAATTGTGACCGGGGAACGCTACCTCTGGGCCACTAGGACAATAAAAGCAGTCCTAGACTCTACTATATTTCACACAAAGCCTGTTCAACGAGCTTATGGCGCTGTGAACCACTATAGGGGACCACCCGTGCCGCTTAGGTGATCAGAGCACGTTTAACCAAATGCGGCTTCGAAACCCGAGGATCCATATATATTTCATTAGCCCAATAATGCACGCAGACTTCTACATATAATCGACGCCTCACCCCACCAGGATTTGAAGCCACGATCTTATAATTGTGACCGGGGGACGCTACCTCTGGGCAACCAGGACAATAAAAGCAGTCCTAGACTCTGCTATATTTCACACAAAGCCTGTTCAGCGAGCTTATGGCGCCGTAAACCACTATAGGGGACCACCCGTGCCGCTTAGGTGATCAGAGCAACGTTTTACCAAATCCGGCTTGGAAACTCGAGGATCCATATATATTTCATTAGCCCAATAAAGCACGCGGACTTCTACATATAATCAACACCTCACCCCACCAGGATTTGAACCCACGATCTTATAATTGTGACCGGCGAACGCCACCTCTGGGCCACCAGGAAAAAAAAAGCAGTCCTAGACTCTGCTATATTTCACACAAAGCCTGTTCAACGAGCTTATGGCGCCGTGAACCTCTAATGGGGGCACCCGTGCTGCTTAGGTGATCAGAGCAACGTTTTACCAAATGCGGCTTCAAAACACGAGGGTCCATATATATTTCATTAGCCCAATAAAGCACGCGGACTTCTACATATAATCAACACCTCACCCCACTAGGATTCAAACCCACGATCTTATAATTGTGACCGGGGTATGCTACCTCTGGGCCACCAGGACTCTAAAAGCAGTCCTAGACTCTGCAATATTTCACACAAATCCTTTTCAACGAGCTTATGGCGCAGTGAACCTCTAATGGGGACCACCCGTGCCGCTTATGTGTTCAGAGCAACGTTTTACCAAATCCGGCTTGGAAACACGAGGATCCATATATATTTCATTAGCCCAATAAAGCACGCGGACTTCTACATATAATCAACGCCTCACCCAACCAGGATTTGAAGCCACGATCTTATAATTGTGACCGGGGAACGCTACCTCTGGGCCAACAGGACAATAAAAGCATTCGTAGACTCTACTATATTTCACACAAAGCCTGTTCAACGACCTTATGGCGCCGTGAACCTCTAATGGGGACCACCCGTGCTGCTTAGGTGATCAGAGCAACGTTTTACCAAATGCGGCTTCAAAACACGAGGATCCATATATATTTCATTCCCCAATAAAGCACGTGGCTTCTACATATAATCAACACCTCACCCCACCAGGATTCGAACCCATGATCTTCTAATTGTGACCTGGGAACGCTACCTCTGGGCCACCAGGACAATAGAAGCAGTCCTAGACTCTGCTATATTTCACACAAAGCCTGTTCAACGGGCTTATGGCACAGTGAACCTCTAATGGGGACCACCCGTGCCGCTTAGGTGATCAGAACGCGTTTACCCCAAATCTTGACTTCAAAGCCGAGGATCATATACTGTTCGTGGCCCAATAAAGCATGCGGACTTCTACATATAATCAACACCTCACCCCACCAGGATTTGAACCCACAATCATATAATTGTGACCGGGGGACGCTACCTCTGGGCCACCAGGACAATAGAAGCAGTCCTAGACTCTGCTATATTTCACACAAAGCCTGTTCTTGAGCTTATGGCGTATTGAACCTCTAATAGGACCACCCGTGCCACTTAGGTGATCAGGCAACGTTTTTACCAAATGCGGCTTGAAACAGGAGAATCCATATATATTTCATTAGCCCAATAAAACGCGGACTACATATAGTAACACCTCCACCCCACCAGTTTAAGCAAGATCTTATAATTGTGACCGGGGAGCGCTACCTCTGAGCCACCAGGACAATAAAAGCAGTCCTAGATTCTGCTATATTTCACACAAAGCCTGGTTCAACGAGCTTATGGCGCTGGGAACCACTATAGGGGACCACCCGTGCTGCTTAAGTGATCAGAGCAACGTTAAACCAAATCCGGCATCGAAACACGAGGATCCATATATATTTCATTAGCCCAATAAAGCCCGCGGACTTCTACATATAATCAACACCTCACCCCACCAGGATTTAAACCCAAGATCTTATAATTGTGACTGGGGAATGCTACCTCTGGGCCACTAGGACAATAAAAGCAGTCCTAGACTCTACTATATTTTACACAATGCCTGTTCAACGAGCTTATGGCGCTGTGAACCACTATAGGGGACCACCCGTGCCGCTTAGGTGATCAGAGCACGTTTAACCAAATGCGGCTTCGAAACCCGAGGATCCATATATATTTCATTACCCCAATAAAGCACGCAGACTTCTACATATAATCGACGCCTCACCCCACCAGGATTTGAAGCCACGATCTTATAATTGTGACTGGGGGACGCTACCTCTGGGCAAAAAGGACAATAAAAGCAGTCCTAGACTCTACTATATTTCACACAAAGCCTGTTCAACGAGCTTATGACGCTGTGAACCACTATAGGGGACCACCCGTGCCGCTTAGGTGATCAGAGCAACGTTTAACCAAATGCAGCTTCGAAACAGGAGAATCCATATGTATTTCATTAGCCCAATAAAGCACGCGGACTTCTACATATAATCAACACCTCACCCCACCAGGATTTAAACCCAAGATGTTATAATTGTGACCGGGGAACGCTACCTCTGGGCCACCAGGAAAAAAAAGCAGTCCTAGACTCTGCTATATTTCACACAAAGCCTGTTCAACGAGCTTATGGCGCCGTGAACCTCTAATGGGGATCACCCGTGCCGCTTAGGTGATCAGAGCAACGTTTTACCAAATGCGGTTTCAAAACACGAAGGTCCATATATATTTCATTAGCCCAATAAAGCACGCTGACTTCTACATATAATCAACACCTCACCCCACTAGGATTCAAACCCACGATCTTATAATTGTGACCGGGGTATGCTACCTCTGGGCCACCAGGACACAAAAAGCAGTCCTAGACTCTGCTATATTTCACACAAATCCTGTTCAACGAGCTTATGGCACAGTGAACCTCTAATGGGGACCACCCGTGCCGCTTATGTGATCAGAGCAACGTTTTACGAAATCCGGCTTGGAAACACGAGGATCCAAATATATTTCATTAGCCCAATAAAGCAGTCGGACTTCTATATATAACAAACAACTCACCCCACCAGGATTCAAACCCACAATCTTATAATTGTGACCGGGGTATGCTACCTCTGGGCCACCAGGACAATAAAAGCAGTCCTAGACTCTACTATATTTCACACAAAGCCTGTTAAACGAGCTTATGGCGCTATGAACCACTATAGGGGACCACCCGTGCCGCTTAGGTGATCAGAGCAACGCTTTACCAAATGCGGTTTTGAAACATGAGGATCCATATATATTTCATTAGCCCAATAAAGCACGCCGACTTCTACATATAATCAACGCCTCACCACACCAGGATTTGAAGCCACGATCTTATAATTGTGACCGGGGAACGCTACCTCTGGGCCAACAGGACAATAAAAGCATTCGTAGACTCTACTATATTTCACACAAAGCCTGTTCAACGACCTTATGGCGCCGTGAACCTCTAATGGGGACCACCCGTGCTGCTTAGATGATCAGAGCAACGTTTTAGCAAATGCGGCTTCAAAACACGAGGATCCATATATATTTCATTCCCCAATAAAGCACGCGGCTTCTACATATAATCAACACCTCACCCCACCAGGATTTCAACCAACGATCTTAAAATTGTGACTGGGGAACGCTACCTCTGGGCCACTAGGACAATAAACGCAGTCCTAGACTCTGCTATATTTCACACAAAGCCTGTTCAACGAGCTTATGGCGCCGTGAACCACTATAGGGGACCACGCGTGCCGCTTAGGTGATCAGAGCAACGTTTACCCAAATGCGGCTTCAAAACCCGAGGATCCATATATATTTCATAAGCCCAATAACGCACGCAGAATTCTACATATAATCAACGCCTCACCCCACCAGGATTTGAAGCCAAGATCTTATAATTGTGACCGGGGAACGCTATCTCTGGGCCACCAGGACAATAAAAGCAGTCCTAGACTCTGCTATATTTCACACAAAGCCTGTTCAACGAGCTTATGGCGTCGTGAACCTCTAATGGGGACCACCCGTGCCACTTAGGTGATCAGAGCAACGTTTTACCAAATGCGGCTTCGAAACAGGAGAATCCATATATATTTCATTAGCCCAATAAAGCACGCGGACTTCTACATATAATCAACACCTCACCCCACCAGGATTTAAACCCAAGATCATATAATTGTGACCGGGGAACGCTACCTCTGGGCCACCAGGACAATAAAAGCAGTCCTAGACTCTACTATATTTCACACAAAGCCTGTTCAACGAGCTTATGACTCTGTGAACCACTATAGGGGACCACCCATGCCGCTTAGGTGATCAGAGCAACGTTTAACCAAATGCGGCTTCGAAACCCGAGAATCCATATATATTTCATTAAATTAACAGCTACACGAGACTTCTACACATATAATCAACGCCCCACCCCACCAGGATTTGAAGCCACGATCTTATATAATTGTGACCGGGGACGCTACCTTCAGCCACCAGGGACATTAAAAGGATTCCTAGATTCCTGCTATATTTCACACAAAAGCTCGTTCAACGGGGCTTATGGTAAGCACCGCGGAACTCCCCACGGGACCACCGCTTAGGTGATCAGAGCAACGTTTACCCAAATGCGGCTTCAAAACCCGAGGATCCATATATATTTCATTAGCCCAATAACGCAAGCAGAATTCTACATATAATCAACGCCTCACCCCACCAGGATTTGAAGCCACCATCTTATCATTGTGACCGGGGAACGCTACCTCTGGGCCACAAGGACAATAAAAGCAGTCCTAGACTCTGCTATATTTCACACAAAGCCTGTTCAACGAGCTTATGGCGCCGTGAACCACTATAGGGGACTACCCTTGTCGCTTAGGTGATCAGAGCAACGTTTACCCAAATGCGGCTTCAAAACCCGAGGATCCATATATATTTCATTAGCCCAATAACGCACGCAGACTTCTACATATAATCAACGCCTCACCCCACCTGGATTTAAACCCACGATCTTATAATTGTGACCGGGGAACGCTACCTCTGGGCCACCAGGACAATAAAAGCAGTCCTAAACTCTGCTGTATTTCACACAAAGCCTTTTCAACGAGCTTATGGCGTCGTGAACCTCTAATGGGGACCACTCATGCCACTTAGGTGATCAGAGCAACGTTTTACCAAATGCGGCTTCGAAACAGGAGATTCCATATATATTTCATTAGCCCAATAAAGCACGCGGACTTCTACATATAATCAACACCTCACCCCACCAGGGTTTAAACCCAAGATCTTATAATTGTGACCGGGGAACGCTTCCTCTGGGCCACCAGGAAAAAAAAGCAGTCCTAGACTCTACTATATTTCACACAAAGCCTGTTCAACGAGCTTATGGCGCCGTGAACCTCTAATGGGGACCACCCGTGCCGCTTAGGTGATCAGAGCAACGTTTTACCAAATACGGCTTCAAAACACGAGGGTCCATATATATTTCATTAGCCCAATAAAGCACGCGGACTTCTACATATAATCAACACCTCACCCCACCAGGATTCGAACCCATGATCTTCTAATTGTGACCGGGGAACGCTACCTCTGGGCCACCAGGACAATAAAAGCAGTCCTAGACTCTGCTATATTTCACACAAAGCCTGTTCAACGAGCTTATGGCGCCGTGAACCTCTAATGGGGACCACCCGTGCCACTTAGGTGATCAGAGCAACGTTTTACCAAATGTGGCTTCGAAACAGGAGAATCCATATATATTTCATTAGCCCAAAAAAGCACGCGGACTTCTACATATAATCAACACCTCACCCCACAAGGATTTAAACCCAAGATCTTATAATTGTGACCGGGGAACGCTACCTCTGGGCCACCAGGACAATAAAAGCAGTCCTAGACTCTACTATATTTCACACAAAGCCTGTTCAACGAGCTTATGGCGGCGTGAACCTCTAATGGGGACCACCCGTGCCGCTTAGGTGATCAGAGCAACGTTTTATCGAATGCGGCTTCGAAACACGAGGATCCATATATATTTTAATAGCCCAATAAAGCACGCGGACTTCTACATATAATCAACACCTCACCCCACCAAGATTTGAACCCACGATCTTATAATTGTGACCGGGGGACGCTACCTCTGGGCCACCAAGACAATAAAAGCATTCCTAGACTCTGCTATATTTCACACAAAGCCTGTTCAACGGGCTTATGGCACCGTGAACCTCTAATGGGGACCACCTGTGCCACTTAGGTGATCAGAGCACGCTAAACGAACCGCTTCGAAACACGCAGGATCCATATATATTTCATTAGCGCAATAAAGCACGCGGACTTCTAGATATAATCAACACCTCAGCCCACCATGATTCGAAACCACGATCTTATAATTGTGACCAGGGAACGCTACCTCTGGGCCACCAGGACACAAAAAGCAGTCCTAGACGCTGTTATATTTCACACAAATCCTGTTCAACGAGCTTATAGCGCCGTGAAACTCACGCGCTTCGAAACACGAGGATCCATATATATTTCATTAACCCAATAAAGCAAGCGGACTTCTACAAATAATCAACACCTCACCCCACCAGGATTAAAACCCACGATCTTATAATTGTGACCGGGGAACGCTACCTCTGGGCCACCAGGATAATTAAAGCAGTCCTAGACTGTGCTATATTTCACACAAAGCCTGTTCAACGAGCTTTTGGCGCCGTGAACCTCTAATGGGGACCACCCGTGCCGCTTAGGTGATAAGAGCAACGTTTTACCAAATGCGGCTTCAAAACACTAGGATCCATATATATTTCATTTGCCCAATAAAACCCGCGGACTTCTACATATAATCAACACCTCACCCCACCAGGATTCGAACCCACGATCTTCTAATTGTGACCGGGGAACGCTACCTCGGGGCCACCAGGACAATAAAAGCAGTCCTAGACTCTGCTATATTTCACAAAAAGCCTGTTCAACGAGCTTATGGCGCTGTGAACCTCTAATGGGGACCATCCGTGCCGCTTAGGTGATCAGAGCAACGTTTTACCAAATCCGGCTTGGAAACACGAGGATCCATATATATTTCATTAGCCCAATAAAGCACTCGTACTTCTACATATAATCAACACCTCACCCCACCAGAATTCAAACCCACAATCTTATAATTGTGACCGGGGAACGCTACCTTTGGGCCAACAGGACAATAAAAGCATTCGTAGGCTCTGCTATATTTCACAGAAAGCCTGTTCAACGAGCTTATGGCGCTGTGAACCTCTAATGGAGACCACCCGTGCTGCCTAGGTGATCAGAGCAACGTTTTACCAAATGCGGCTTCAAAACACGAGGATCCATATATATTTCATTTTCCCAATAAAGCACGTGGCTTCTACATATAAACAACACCTCACCCCACCAGGATTCGAACCCATGATCTTCTAATTGTGACCGGGGAACGCTACCTCTGGGCCACCAGGACAAAAAAAGCAGTCCTAGTTTCTGCTATATTTCACACAAAGCCTGTTCAACGAGCTTATGACGCTGTGAACCTCTAATGGGGACCATCCGTGCCGCTTAGGTGATCAGAGCAACGTTTTACCAAATTCGGCTTGGAAACACGAGGATCCATATATATTTCATTAGCCCAATAAAGCACTCGTACTTCTACATATAATCAACACCTCACCCCACCAGGATTCACACCCACAATCTGATAATTGTGACCGGGGAACGCTACCTCTAGGCCAACAGGACAATAAAAGCATTCGTAGGCTCTGCTATATTTCACAGAAAGCCTGTTCAACGAGCTTATGGCGCTGTGAACCTCTAATGGAGACCACCCGTGCTGCCTAGGTGATCAGAGCAACGTTTTACCAAATGCGGCTTCAAAACACGAGGATCCATATATATTTCATTTGCCCAATAAAGCACGTGGCTTCTACATATAAACAACACCTCACCCCACCAAGATTCGAACCCACGATCTTCTAATTGTGACCGGGGAACGCTACCTCTGGGCCACCAGGACAAAAAAAGCAGTCCTAGACTCTGCTATATTTCAAACAAAGCCTGTTCAACGAGCTTATGACGCTGTGAACCTCTAATGGGGACCATCCG